>NW_025891603.1:0-3290 GCF_002878395.1 Capsicum annuum
ATATTATTTTATTGTATTTCAATTTTAAAAGAAATAATAATACAATTTTTTTAAAAAAAAATGTTTCTTTTTAATAAATAAGTTAGTAGTTTTAGTATTATTTTAATTATATTCATTTTTGAATATTTTTAAACTTTTATTGTATTTTTCTTAAATATAAAAATTAATTAGTTATTATATTATTATAATATTTTATTGTTATTATTATTTTATTTATTTATTTATTATTTTTATTTTGTTATATTTATTATCTTCATTTAAAAAAAAAAAAAAAAGAACATTTAAATTTGAAATTAAAATCCTATCCTATCCTAAACTATTCTAACTACCCCCACCTTTTCCTCCAACCTCCTCAACTTTCCAACCCCCCTACACTATATTACACACGGACAACATATACACACACGGAAGAGAAACAAGAAAAAATAAAAAAAGCCTTAGTGGGAAAAAGAAGGAGAAAGACAGAACAACATTTGTTAAAAAAAAAAAAAAGGCAACAAAACAAAGAGAGAACAAAGGAGAAGGGAGACAAAGAAAAGAGAAGAAAAAGAAAGAAACAGTGAGAAACCAAAAACTTGAAAAAGAAGAAAAATGCATGCACGAAAATAAGAAAAACAAACAAAAAAAAAAGGGCAATGAGTTGAGATTCCGTTCAAGTTTGTGGAAGTCATTCGTACTTTTTTTAATGAGTTCATCTTCGAGGTTCTTATTCATTTTGTAACATTTTATAAGTTTTATTGTTGATTGAATCATGAATAAAATTATTCTCATGATTTCTTATATTATTTATTATGTGTAGTTTATTATTTATATGTAGTTCATGTCTATATCTTTGTTTATAACTATTGTGTTATTTTTGAAATAATATTAACTAAACTAGTTTCGAATTTTAAATGAATTAATTGTTTAACTGACTAGCGTTAAGAAGATGTAACATCACACTAAGTTGACATGCAAATAGTATGTAGTTATGTTATAGACCACAATTTATGAATCATGCATGCAAAAACAAGAAAATACATTAATTTAAGTGTAACAACGACATAATAGAAATTAGTCTTGTAAAAAATAAAAAAAGAGTTTAATTGGTTTCTTCCTTTAAATACTTTCTCATATTTAAAATATTGCCCAGGTGAGTGTGTTTGTGTATTCTATCACAATGTGTGGATGAATAGATAAGAATATAACAATGTGTATGGATATGTCTATTTTTAGATATTAAATTCTTAAGTCTTCACGCTTGTCTTGGAACATTGAAAATATAGCAAAAAAAAAAAAACAATTTTTTTAAAAGATGGGTTTGGGAGTATTTTATTTTATTTTTGGTCATAATGATTTGAGAATTTGATGATCTTCTAATGTGTAGCTCACCTATTCAATTTGTCCTTTAATTAGTAGTAAATTAATCTTCAATTGATAATATCCGTTTTTTTATAAGTTATTCATTGTTAGTTCACTTATTGAAAAATTATTTAATATGCATCGGTTATTGACATCGATCTATTAAATTAGAATACTCTTAGGCTTAAACATTCAAAGGCTCAATCGGTTAATTTAGTGTGAGGATAAAAGTGAGATGGGTTGCGGATTTATTCAAGACCCATCATAATAAATAAAAGAGAAGAGAGAGAATACTCATTTTAAGGGAGCGAGTCGAGTTGCGGATTAATTCAAGACTCGTTGCAAATTTGTAAGAAAAGAAGAAAAGAGAATGAAATGAACTAGAAAAATTGTCTCGAGTTTACAAGAGATGAAATAAATGTCTTTTAATGATAGACAAGCTTTAGGCACGTTCAATATATTTTTTTCGATTAAGAATGCCGCGTACACATCTAATTCGAGGATGCAATATTGTATTTCGGCAAAGATCGTCTTAAAATTAATTTTCACTAGTTTAGTACAAGAGTTTTAAATATTTTAGTATATTAAAAAATGAGCGAATTTAGGCCTTAACATAATTTATTCAGATAGTTTAAATCAAGATAAGTCAATAAAAACGACCGTGCTAGAACCACGAGACTCGAGGGGTGCCTCACACCTTCCCCTCGGTCAACAGAATTCCTTACCCGATCTTCTGTTTTCGCAGACCAATAAAAAGAGTCATTTCCTTTTGATTAGGGATTCAAAAAGGTGACTTGGAACACCATAACTCAATTCTAAGTGGCGACTCTGTAAATAAATTAATCTCTATTCAATATCGTCACTTTAATTGGAAAACCCTTCGGCTCGATCCTCGAGCGAAAAAAGGGGTGTGACATCTTGCATCGGTAGTACCAAGAATTTTTCGTACATTAGTTATGCATAACATAATACACAATAGAATATATAACTAATGTTTGCATTAGTTATATATAAGTTGAAAAAGTATATCAAACAGGATATTAATAACTAAAAATTATATAAATACACAACTTATGTTTTCAATATTACAAAAAATCTCAACTCCCTAAACATATTACAAAAATCTCAACATATACACAGAATGCTATGTATATGTTAGCTATGTTATGTATATTAATAGAGAGAGAGTAAAATAATTAAACAAGTGGGAGAGAGTGTAATTAATTCCAAAAGGGTTGGCAATTATGTTATTTATACTTAATAATACGTAGAGCTAATACATAGCATGCATTATTTTTTCGAATACACCCTATCAAATGGCTCCTTATAGTTTTCGATAAGTAAGTAAAAAAAATATTATTTAAAAAGTTTTTATACATAATCGAACAAAACATTATGGAATATGGAGATGGAATGTAGTGGGAGTGGAAGTTTTAGGGTTGTAGGGTGTGGCTGTATAGGCAAAATTAGAAATTTTTTTAAGAGAGTTCAAAATTTTGGTATATATATCAAAAAAAATATTTTTGATCTATATAAACAATATTATCATTTGTATGCATTATATTATTTTTTGAATGAAGGGTGTTTGAGTATTCATCCTTAGGTCAATGTAGCTACGCCACTGGGCGTAGGATGGTGAAGTGATGAGGGTTGGGTGGATAGGGAGAAGACGGTAAACTTAGAATGTCACTTATAGAACTTATTTTTCTTGCTTTTTTATGGAAAATCGTTTTTCTTATTTTTCAGAAAGATAGTAGTTTTCAATGATATGTGATGCACCTTTTTTTTTTTTTTTTGGTTTTAATTAATTGAATAGATCTTGACATATTTTTCTCTGTTTTTTTCCTGACATCACACATAAAAAATACACAACATCTATTCACCGCATTTTATTTTATTTGTCAGTTATTCACCACACTTGAGGGACAAAAATTATGTAATACATATAT
>NW_025891604.1:0-4270 GCF_002878395.1 Capsicum annuum
TTTGAACTCGAGTGGGAAAGAAATCCACAACGTGGTTGATTTTGATAGATGGGAAGCATAATGGCTCCCGATGTATATTTATAGATTACTGAAATTGTTTTGTTTTGGATTGTCTTTGAAATGATCTGAGCTAAGTCCGGGAGAAATCTTTAGCAGCGAGTGGGAGGTATAAAGCAACCTTACCTCCCTAGAACTATATGCCCCCGTAGGAGTAAGCCTGAGGCTGATTTATATAGTGATCACTAGTTTATGTAGATTTAATATCGATAGTCCTACTCTGATGGTAAGAATAGGATAGACCTCCCCAACGTGGGCTGTACGTTGGATTCCATGTAGCTCACATGGTTTATGTCGGTTATAGGATCTCCCTCTGTGTGTGTGTTTCCTTGTGTCTATGGTGAATGGTGAAGTAATTTGAAAGTGGAATTGTGAAAGTTATTCTTTTGAAAGATTTAAATGATATATACATTATGAGAATTGATATTCTTGATGAACTGAAAGTGATTGACAAATTATATGATGACTCACATGTGTTATTGTACTTATTTCATCCTCTCATGATTATGATGATTTTCTTCGGGCTATGTGAGTTTTTCATACATCCTTCATATTTCTTATAAATATTTATGATGATGATGTTTATACAACTGCATACACCCCCATATACTCAGGTCCTTTCCATGGTACTGACCCACATCTTCGAATGTGGGCTGCATTTTCTCGAAATATAGGTTCAGGTGCTCAGTTCCAGGTTCGACAGTGATTCTTTGGGCACGCTGTTCTACATACTCTGTTGTGGTGAGTCCTCATGTTTCAAGGACGTGATGTCTAATGTTGGTTTCACGAAATTGTTTACATTTGATAACTGAGTATGAGTCAGTTGGGGCATGTCTCAATGGCTCGCTGGTTTTATTGATTTTCTTAGAGGCTTGTCAGACTAGTATAGATGTTGGGAGTTGACTAATAAGTTGTATTTTGTTATCTTTCTGAAATTCTTTTATTCTTGGATGATGATTACTCTGTTGATATTTGAGGGTTATATATGGAAACCCCATTTATTTGTGTTGAACTGAATGAAAATGGCTCAAAGGTTAGCTTGGGGCTACTCGTAGCCTCAAGCATCGTGTGATGCTCCGAGACCCATTTTCTGGGGCGTTACAATATCTTTCTACCAGACTAGGATTGATACATCTCATATAAGTTTTACTGTCAGCGAGGGTTAATGAAATGTCTTTCTATCAAGAGGGTTAACTCACAGCTTTTTGTTTACCCGTGGCACGGTACTGATACTCTTCCAATTAGGGTTACAGGTTGGACCCCAATCTATTTGGAGAGGGGAATATTGGTTAGATGATTACTTTCTATAGTTTTAATTTCAGTAACAGACTCTGTATAGAACTCAGTTCAGTTCTTCCAAATTAGGACTGTCAGAAAAAGTCACTCAATTAATAGTAATACAGTATCAGTAAACTCAGATATCAATCATTTAGTTTTCAAAACTCATTATCCAGTGTTAAAATTATCTTAGTTACAATCTCAGATACAATCTCATTTACCTTCTTAGTTACTATCTCAGTCACAGTCACAGTCTCAGTCGAGTAATCAGATTAGTAACTCGGTTCAATTTTAGGTTTGCCTTTGTAATACCCCAAGACTCTAACCAATAGTGAAACTATGAATCAAGCTCATGAGAAATAAATTATAATGTTTTGGATTATTTTTTGATCAAGTATGGTGTGTATTAAGGCCTTAAAGATGTCGTAATAATTGGGTGAATCAAAACATTCCTTACCGATTGAATTCTTGGGAAGGATATTGGTATAGTAAACTTCAAACGATCATCTCTCATTATACTTGGAATTTTTGAGCTCATGACCTATCAACAGATAGATAATTGAATTATCTTTCCAATGATACCTATTTTGCCAAAATACAATATTGGAGCAAAGATTTATACCTATTTTACTCCAGTATATCAATCTGGAAAAGGCTGACGACGTTTCTGACGGGCTATCACATTTTTGATGCCATTTCTAACGACTTCGTCACTTTCTGATGACCTTTCTGATGATGTCATCAGCCTTAGGTAGAAAATTAAAAATTTGACTCTTTTGTGATGACATTTCATGACGGCCTATCACGGGTCTGACGGCCTGTCACAGATGTCGTTGGCCATTTTTTTCAGCAATTAAGGGGCATTTTTAAAAGGGTATTTTGGTCTTTTCTACCCATTTTGACCATCTATATATATATATCCAAGTAAAGAACAAAACTTCATTCTTCTTCCATTTCATCAAGAATACTAGGGTTTCTCTCTCAAAATCCAATCCAAATCTTCTAAGAAAGTCAAGAATCCAACCATAAATTTCACAAATTGGTTCAAGATTCAAGGTACCCAAGTCAAAAATATCAAGAAACCTAACTCAAGAAGTGGAAAAGGAGTCTATAACAAGTTTCTTCATTCTAATCTATAATCAAGATATGTGGGGTTTGAACAAGAACACTCCTTTCGTTCTTGTACTTAAATATTTAATTTCTATTATTGATTTACATGAATTCGCAAAGTGGGATTACATCTAAAATTCTCTATTAATGATTTATGAGATTTGAGTTGATTAAGTTTGATATTATGATATATTTACCATCATATTTCTTTGAATTAAGGATTTATGCTATGAGTTGAATATTCTTATTATGAATTGATGATTTCCGAATGAGTTGAGATAAGTGTCATGATTTAAGCCTTCCATGAGAAATTGATTATTGAATACATATTGATATTGAACTTGAGAGTCAAGAATGAGTCCTATGATGTTTTCTTGAAACTTTTAATATTTGAAATGATTTGATAAGCAAATGTACTTGATGTTGAGAAAGATTGTGTTGAGTTGAGTCGAGTTAGGAATCCACAAGATGTTTATGATTTACAGATGAGATATATACTTATGTTTTGGTCTTTATAATAGACCCATGAGTTGATATTGATTAAGGTAGATTTCCTAATGCGTTTTGAGCTAAGCTTGGGAGGAGTATTTAGCACCGAACGGGAAATGTGGTATTTCCCCAAAACTACGTGCCACCGTAGGAATGATATTGATGATTGTGGGCCAGAGGCTGATTATGGGATTGTGATTGAGAAATTGAGGTTGTACTCCTTGGCAAGAGTGCGACACCCCCGCCAATGTGGGGTTCTCTCCTTAGGAAGGCAAAATGTTGGACTCTATGCGGCTCACATGGTGTAGTTATGTCGGTTATAAGAAACTCCCATGTCCATAATGATCTAAGTACCTTGAGTTACCGAGTCACTCTAAGTCATGAGTCAAAGAGTTTGAGTTGAGTTAAATGATTTATGGGATTTATGATACATGTGTTATTACTGATGACTTATGGGAATAATGTTTCAGATAATTCAAGTGAAGGGAGGTATTATTGTCAGCATGCATGATTTTCTTATACATTTATAATATTATTTAAAATGTTGCATCCACCCCCACATACTAAGTACATTCTAGATTTTCTCATGATGTAGGTTCATGTGCTCAGTCTCAGCAGTGCTAGTGATCTTCAAGTACCTCCATCTATATTCGTACAGTTGGTGAATCCTCATGGTTTGAGGACCTATGTCCTTGATTTTTGTCTTGATAGTAGAGTGTTATTTATTCCTAGTTCAGTACGAGTCAGTTGGGGATATGTCTCAATGGCTCCTCAGTCTTATGTAGTAGAGGCTTTGTCATACTAGAGTACCAGTAGGTACAAAACTTCAGTATTTTGATTGTACAGGATAGTATCTCTTCGTATTCTAGTATGTTTATGACATGACTATTCTTCCTTATTACAGCTTGATTATTGTCATAGTGAGTTATAGATGTGATGACAGGCTCAGAGGGTTAGCTTGAGACCGTATGTGGCCTTAAGAACCGTGTGACGTCTTGGGATGGGATCTTGGGGTGTTACAGCCTTACCATAGCGTACAGTTATCAGTTATTCAGTTATTTAGTTATCAGTATTTTAGTACCTCAATTTATAGACTATTTAATAATTATGTCATACATTTGGTCTTGTATTCTTAAATAATACAATTTGCATGAATTCATGCTCAGTTATCTCATGTTACTCAGTTAGTTCTTATCTCATATGCATAATACTCTATAGTTTCAGTCCCATTATTCAGACTAAGTACAGTTTAGTCTTACATGCCTAGGATTCAGCTATTAGACATTCAATTAATCAAATAAGTTAGTATGTTTATGCATTCATGGTCTGTGTGATT
>NW_025891604.1:7270-39882 GCF_002878395.1 Capsicum annuum
CATTCTGTATGGCGGAATAGAGATAGGCTAAGTATCTGGAAGAAGGTCTATTCCAAAGTTAATTTCCCTTTTGGGAGGAACTCCGGGAAGATCTTTGGAAAATACATCTGGGAATTCACATACTACTGACACTGATTCAAGATTAGGGCTTTCTAAGCTAGATTTTTGGACTCGAATGAGATGGTAGAAACACCCCTTAGATATCATTTTTCTTGCCCTTAGGTAGGAAACAAGATGACCCCTAAGTGGTGAAGTACTACCCATCCACTCTAGGACAAGCTCATTCAGAAACTAAAACTGGACAATTTTGTTTGTGCTATTGACTAAGGCATAGTAGGAATGAAGCTAATCTATACCAAGAATGACATCAAAATTGGTCATCACTAATTCGACTAAGTCTGTTGAAGTGACTTTCTGAGATACCATAATTAGACCATTCTTGTATATTCGTCGGGCTTTGATAGATTTACCTACTAGGATAGAGACTGAGAAAGGCTCTGTTAGAATTTTGGGACTGACTTCAAAGTCAACAGCTATATAGGGAGTAACGAAGAATAAAAAAACTCCTAGATCTAGCAAAGCATAAATATGTAAATGATAAACTCGTGACGTACCAGTGACCATATCAGGAGAACTTTTCTGATCCTGTTGGGACTAAAAGGCATAGAGTCTATTTGGGTGTTGCCCACTGGTGGCACTAGAAGAGGCACCCTGCTGATTTGGTGACCTGACTGGGTTGGGGAACGATTATGATGGACTTAGGAGCCAGACTAGGGACAATATCCAACTCTATGACCTGGCTTTCCATACCCGAAACACACATCATTGCCAGCTCTGCAGATACCTTGGTGGTTTTTGCTATATTTCTAGTAAAGGGGATTGGTTCGGGTGCTATTGACACTATCTTGAGACTTAGGGCCTGGCGCTCTGTCTCTGTTGTCATCTCTGAATTTTAGCACTGGAGCACTGGCTGAGGATGGAGCTGGAACTAGGTATTTTAGTAAAAACTGAGAACGATTTTGTCCCACGTACTTAGGCTGGGCGAAGTTGAAACTACTTGTCCTCGCCCTCTTATTTTCCCTCTCCTTCTCCCTATTGTTAGCCTCTTATATTTATTGAGCATAGACCATGAACTTGGATATGTCCATCTCCTTAATTAGCACTGCGGTCCTACACTCTTTGACAACACTGCTAGACATACCTGACACAAACTTACTCATCTTAGCTCTGCTATCCGCTACTACATGAGGAGCATATCTGTCTAACTGAGTAAACTTGAGAGAATACTCTTTCACTATTATGTTACCCTGCTTCAGATTTATAAATTCCAAAACCTTCGCTTCCCTCAACTCCAGTGGGAAGAACCTATCAAGAAAAGCAGGGGCAAACTTCTTCCATTCTATGTGCCCTGCATCAGCTGCCCTCTCTCCTTTCTACTAGTTGAACCATGAGTGAGCCACATCTTTCAAATGATACACAGCTAGCTCATCACTCTCACTAGCTTTCACCCCCATAATATTTGTAACATTCTGCACCTGATCAAGAAATTTCTGTGGGTCCTCATCTGACTTAGACCTAGTAAATGATGGACAATTTATTTGGGTGAAGTCTTGAATTCTAGCTGCAATAGTATTGGCCACTGGGTTGGCCGGAACGGCAGCTGGGCATTCATTCTGGGCTACTACTGAATTGGATAGAGTAGTAAATGCAATCTTAAATTCCACATGGGAGACATGCTCGTCCAGAGGATCTGCTGAAATGGGCTGAGGTGCTGGCTGATTTCTTGTTCTTTTTTCGTTCTTCTTAGAAGGGATGTTTTGTAAATGGAAGGAATTAAAAGTTTAGACTGAGGTTTAACTTGAGCTCACGCTCACTCGCACAATATGAATACTAAAAGAGGGGAAACTTTTCCTAAAAATACCTCATAGCTTCTTGCCCATAAGTATAGCGCACTCACACCATGCGCATGCCCATAAGTATAGCGCACTCACACCATGCGCAAGACTCTACTAGACGCGGCTTTTAGACTTTTTAGGACTCTTTTGAGCCTTAGGCTCTAATACCAAGTTTGTAATGCCCTGAGTTTGTACACCGAACGCTACACGGTGCTCATAATCCTGAGGACCATAAGCTAACCCATGACTGGTACCTGCTGCAATAACTGAATAGCAATACTGTATTATGCAAAAATTTGGTGGAAATCTACTATAAGGTTTAAATATGAAATAAATACTGAATATCAATACTGAGAACTGAATGCTGATACATCTGTCTGAAATAAGTCCCCAACTAACTCCGACTACTGAAGTAAATTGAGTACTTATATAACTGAAATGATAAATCTATCCTTGAACTATAAGGACTCACTACTAACTGTGTTATTGATAGATTGGGTTACTAAGTACGGTCGAGAGCCCGTGCATCTGAACCTATGATATAAGACATCATAGCATAAGAGAAAAGTATGCGTCAGTACTTTAAATGTACTAGTATGCTAAGTGAGGTAGGCTTATATACATGGGTTCATATGCATGAACAATAACTGATTGAATAACATGAACATAACTGAACGAGAGTACATACATGAATGCTTAAACTATAACTAAGATCATGGTAACACTGAATACTGAGTTTTGAATCACTAGTTTACTAATATCTGTGTTTACTGGTACCATATTACTGATAACTAAGTAACTGTATCTGACAGTCCTGATGTCTATAGAACTATTCTGAGTTCTATACTAAACTGAGTGACTGTGTTTGACAATCTTGATTTCTATAGAACTGAACTGAGTTCTATAATGAGCTGGAACTGAAACTGAGACTATGGGAGGTAATCATCTAACCGATATGCCCTTTCTCTGAACTCGTTTGGGGTCTAACCTGTAACCCTAGTTTGAAGGGTGTTAGTACCATGCCATGGATAAATACAAATGTTGAGCCACCCTCATCTGGTAGGTGCTCCGAATGAGAATGGTGGTACCCTCAACCGGCAGGAAAGAGACCTCATCAACCCTTAACTGGCAGTTTGATGTCTCAACCTATGTTGGCTACGTAGTTCTGGAATACAGGGACTGCTTTTAAGGATCACACCCTCTTCTAGAAGGTGAGTCCCCATCCTTGGGTTTACTCGGTTCTGAATCCTACTCCCAACTGAAAGACACTGAACTGAACTGGACTAATACTGAGTTTATTGAGTTTTCCTGAGTTCTGTAACTGACTGAGTTCTACTGAGTTTCATAACAGACTGAGGGTACTACTGATCATGATATGACTGATACTAGTTTGTAACTGACACTGGCTCTAGGTAAACAGCTAGATTATCGGGTATTAAATACCCCTAGGACTCGATAGCATAGATAATACTAAGACATGGCAATTCTTAATAACATGACAACAGTCAACTATTCACAATGTTGTCACTGAGAAATTTTGCCATATTCTTGGGCTTGTACATGAATAGAAGCATGCTAGTATATCATAATTTCACTATTCAATTCTCATGGATATTCCATCAATCACTTACAAAGTTAGAT
This sequence comes from Capsicum annuum, assembly GCF_002878395.1. Lineage (NCBI taxonomy): Eukaryota > Viridiplantae > Streptophyta > Magnoliopsida > Solanales > Solanaceae > Capsicum > Capsicum annuum. The sequence goes on from NW_025891604.1 coordinate 10,807, forward strand.
CTAACATGGGAGTAAATTTGGAACATAGAGTCCTAGCATGAATTCATCATAAGGCCACCAATGGACCACAATGTACAATTTATTCACTTAGGCATTTTGTCAAACACATGGAAGGTATAACCTTATATTTGGGCATGAACAATATGCTAATGCATCATGACTACCATAATAAATTTACACATTCAAGGGTTTAAAATGGATTCACATGATACTACACATATATCAATTAACTACATATGAAACTTGTAATAAAACATAGATTATAAACCAATTAATCATTACAATCAAACCCAACTGGAATTCACGAAATCAATACACTTGAAGTTTTAAAAAGAGTTTCTTGAACTCCAAAGGTGGAAGGAACCCTTGGATGAACACTTCACATACCTTAATTGTTAACTTTGTGGAGATTGGGGTAAATGCTTGAGCTTTGTTTCTTGAACTTGATGAAGATAGGGCTTGTTCTTGAGAGAATTTTGTAAAAAAAATGAGTAATTTTGCTATTTGAGGCTTTAATCCCATGTTATGGACTTGTGGGGTGAAGGAAAATGACCCATTTTCCCTTAAAATCGTGAACAAAACTGCAGAAAATATACGGGCCAGACTAGCCAGGGCGTCGTGGGGTCTAGAGCATCGCTCTAGGCAAGGTGCTGCGGTCTCCATCGCGGGCTTCCCCTAGCACCGAAATGGGCAATGCGTCCTGGGCTAATCGCCCTGAGCTACTATTTTATTGTTTCAAACATGCCCTTATGCTTGTCTCAAAATTCTGAAACTCACCGAGATGTACCACTAACTTCCCCGATCATGAATCAACTTAAAAACAAACTTTCAGAGGTCGGTCAGGTTGTAAATAAATTTCTCAAAGTTTGAGTGCTTTAGAAAAAAAAAACTAAGTTCCAACACTTGGCTGAGATTTTCTAAGTTTGGGACCCCTTATCAAGTACTAAGATACTGAGCTACGCTTAGGATTTCTGTGGGGTCTTACACTATTCAATTGGGAGTAGGAATCAGCACCGAGCGAACCCAGGGATGGGGGCATTCCTTCCAACAGAGGGTTTGACCCTTAAAAGCAATCCCTATGTTACAGAACTACGTAGCCAGTGTAGGTTGAGATATCTTCCTGCTAAACTAGGGTTGATACATATCATATGATTTTTCCTGTCAGCGAAGGTTGATGAAATATCTTCCTATCATAAAGGGTTAATTCACAGCTTTTTCTTTACCCGTGGCACGGTACTGATACCCTTCCAACTAGGTTATAGGTTGGACCCTAATCCATTTAGAGAGGGGCATGTCGGTTAGATGATTACTTCCCACAGTTTTAGTTTCAGTTATAGACTCAGTATAGAACTCATTTCAGTTCTACAGAATTAGGACTGTCAGAAATAGTCGCTCAGTTAACAGTAATGCAGTATCAGTAAACTTAGATATCAGTCATTCAGTTTTCAAAACTTATTATCCAGTGTTAATATGATCTTAGTTACAGTCTCAGTTACAGTCTCAATTACCATCTCAATCACAGTCTTAGTTGAGTAATTAGATACTAACTCAATTCAATTTCAAGTTTGCTTGACCATAGCGTACAGTTATCAGTTATTTAGTAATCAGAATTTAAGTACCTCATTTTACAGATTATTTCAGAATGATGTTATATGTTTGGTCTTACATTCTCAAATAATACAATTTTCATGAATTCATGCTCAGTTATCTCATATTAATCAATCAATCCTTATCTCATATGCATAATACTCTACAGTTTCAGTCTCTCTATTCAGACAAAGTACAGTTCAGTCTTACATACCCAGTATTCAGCTATCAGACATTCAGTTAATCAGATAAGTTAGTATGTTTATGCATTCGTTCTCAGTGTGATTGTATATTCAGATCCTCAGTTTATGTCTGTCACTATCACGTAGTTTCAGACCCAGTATTCATACAGTATCTATGTCTTATTATATTCCAGATTAGTTATACTTATATCATTAAAGTAAGTTTACAAAAACTAAGTGTAGAGATTTACCATTTATCAGAGAATGTTTGTCACTAATGCTTTAAGATATTTCAGTTTTCAGTTTATTCCAGCCTATTGGTGAGTCTACTTACACTTAGCATGCATGTTTTATGATTACGTATAAAATCAATTTTACTTATTGCATTCACCCATGAATACTCAGTAACCCCTGCATACTCAGTACATTTCAGAAGTACTGATCCACATATATGTCTATGTGTTATATTGTCTCATAATGCAGGTATCAGTTTTAGCTTACGCATCATGATCAGACAGTTGCAGATTCCAGCCAGTAGGTGATGAGTTCTTCTACTTTAGAAAATCTAAATAGTTTTAGTTCATGTACAGTTCATTTATTTTCATGTGTATTGATTAGTAGCAGTTGAAGGCATGTCCCATCTATCTATAGTCAGTATAGTAGATGTTTCATAGATATCAGCCAGAGTCAGTCATATAATTTTAGTTTCATTCTTTAGATTTATCAGATTGTAAAGCTTTATCGTTATTGTATCTATTTTAGATTTTTTAGTATGATTACGTTTCTGCATAGTAATACAGCTATTTATTATGTTATAATTCAGCTTCTTAATAGTATGTCAGTTCATGGGTTAGCTTTGGATCACTTGTGGTTCCAAGCACCATTTGATGACTAGGAGATAGTCTCAGGTCATTACACCCTGTCAACGCGGTTTCCCTTACCTCAAACCAACCAATAGGAAATCTACACCTCCTTCCATAAAGAGCCTCAAATGGGGCCATCTGAATACTGGAATGATAGTTGTTATTATACGCGAACTCAATTAAAGATAAGTGATCATCCCAACTACCCTTAAAATCAATAACACACACTCTCAAAATGTCTTCTAAGGTCTGAATAGTCCTCTCTACATAACTATTTGTCTAAGGGTGAAAGGCTAACTGAGATGCAATCTATCTGAAATAATAGACAACGGGACTCTATGCAATCTAACCAACTCTCTAATATAGAGCTTGGCATGGTTCTCGACTGAATAAGAGGTATAGACAAGTAAGAAATGGGTTGATTTGGTTATTCTTTCTACAATAACTCAAATCGAATCATGCTGGGGATGTGAACGAGGCAACCCTATCACAAAATCCATGTTCACCCCTTCCCACTTCTAAGTGGGAATACTGAACTCCTGTATAGTACCACTAGGCTTTTGGTGCTCAACCTTGACCTGCTAACAATTAGAGTACTTAGCTACAAACTCTGCAGCATTCTTTTTCATCGCACTCCGTCAATATATTTCTCGTAAATCGTGCTACATCTTAGTGGCCCTGGATGCATAGAGTAATGTGCAACATGCGCTTCTGCAAGAACCCACTACCTTAGGCCATCTACACATGGCACACACAGTCTACCCTGGTAACACAACACACCATCTCCCTCTAGGGAGAAAACCTCTACCTTTTGATCTCTGATTGACTCCTTCAACTTAACTAAACTAGGATCCCTATCTTGTTTTTCTTTTACTTTGGTAACCAAGGAAGATTCCAAACTATTTTGAACCCATACACTATCCTCAGCTGAGTCTACCAAACAAACACCTAATATGGCAAGCTGATGAACCTCTTGAACCAACTTCTTCCTCTCATTCTCAACATGCACAACACTACCCATAGATAATCTACTAAGGGCATATAATACCCCGTATTTTCCTAGATTAAATTAACTCTCAGTCCATGATTTATCCTATATAAAAAAGTTAAATACTTAGTATTTTTCAGTTTAGAGCTCACCAATGCATAGAAAATTTAGTCAGCTTTCCAACAATATAAAATTTGTCCAAATCCGCTACCCGGGTGAAGAGTTGGAGCCATTTTTGTGAAATAATGTACCACCTGGTACTTCAGCGCATCACGGAGGTAGTCCAAATGGTATTTGTCATTTTCTAGTGAGCCAAAACGATACCACCGCGTCGTGCCACCAGCCAATTTTCCAATTATCACTTTTCCAGTATTGCTCTACGATAATGACGCATCGCGCCAAGCCCCAGTTTCCCATCCAGTGAGGCACCGTAATGGCACCGCATCACACCATCAGCCCAGTTCCCAGTTGTCTACTTTTTAGTGAGCCAGTGTTATTGTATCGCATCGCGCCGAGGTGAAAATCAGAATTTCCAGCTTCCATCATTTAATTTCAGGGGTTGTTTGATCAATTCTCAAAACCCCTAATCAGCCTAAACACGAGATTTATTTCCTAAATAACCTAATATCTCGTTATTCACTCACTTTTCTCAAGATTTAAAACATTCTCTCTCAAGAGGCAAAAACCCTAGCTTAAAGAATCAAGGTCAATCCTTAAGAAATCCTTCAAGAACTCTTCTTCTCAGGTATGTTAGGTGTTCATTCATGGGTTCCTTTCACCCATGAAGTCCAAGAACATTTTTTTAAAACATAAAAGATCTCAGATTCATGATTTCCATGTTTGAATTAGATTGAATTCATGTTCATGATATTAGTTGGGTTTCAATCCATGATTTGATTGCAAGTTTCATGAAAATTGAATAGCATGTGTGATGAATATGTGATTATCTTGATAAACCCTTAAATTTACAAATTGATTAATGTATCATGATGTTCATGTGTTGGCCATTATCATGTTAATAATCCATGCTCCCTAAGTGTTTGCTAAATTGCCTATGTGAAGTAAATTGTGGAGTCATGACATATTATTATGTGTTCCCAATCATGTACAAGCTTATGTCCTACAAGTGTTTGATGAAATGCTTATGTGATTTGACTAGTAAAAGTATGACATGTTATTATGTGATCCCATTCATGCACAAGTTCATGTATATCAAGTGCTTGACAAAATGTCTAAATGAGTGCATTGTTAGCAAGTAAGTATTGTTATACCTTTATGATCATGTTTTGTCTTTCTTTTTATGCTATCAAATCCTAGGGGTATTTAATACCCTACAATCTAGCTGTTTACCTAGAGCCAACAATAGTTATAGAATAGTATAAGTTATATCACGATCAGTAGAATTTAGTCAGTTACAGAACTCAGGAAACTTAGAAAACTCAGTATCAGTATAGTCCCGTTCCGTATAGTCAATTCTATGTATTTCAGTTAGGAGTAGTATTTAGCACCGAGCGAGCGCAGAGATGACAGCATCCCCATCAAAGAGGCAGAGTCATTAGTAGTAGTCCTTGTACTCTAGAACTACGTGGCCAATGCAGGATAAGAAGTCACCCATCAGAATAGGCTTGACTACCTCCCAAGGGTCACTCATTAGATTAGGATTGGCTCCTTCCAGGTGTCACCCGTCAGTAAGGCTTAGCATTCTGGTTTTCCAGTATTAGTACCCGTGGCATGTCATTAGCACCCTTCTAACTGGGGTCACAAGTTGGACCCCTATCAGCTCAGATTTGGGGCATGTCGGTTAGATGATTACCTCCCACAATCTCAGTTTCAGTCTCAGTTTAGAATTCAATTCAGTTCTACAGAATCAAGATTGTCAAATACAGTCACTCATTTTCAGTAATTTAGTTATCAGTAACTTCAGATATCAGTTACTCAATTATCAAAACTCAGTACTTAGCTTTAAAGAAGCTTAGTTATAATATACATATATGCACAATATTACATACTCAGTATTTACAGTAGTTTCAGTTATCCATGTACTCTCATATTTAGTAACTCTATGCCATTCAGTCAATTATTATTCATGCATATGAACCCTTACATTCAGCCTTACCTCATCTAGTATACCAGTACATTCCACGTATAGACCGTATACTCTTTCTTTGTGCTATGATATCTCATATCATAGACAGATCCAGTCAGCAGTTGTAGATTTAGTAGTGAGTCCTCATCTATAGAGGATACGCTTTTATTCTAGTATTTCAGTTTATCAGCAGTTCAGTAGTTGGGGTTAGTTGGGGGCTTGTCCCATCAACTCCATATTCAGACAGTTCAGTTAGAGGCTTTAAGACTGTACCAGTTCAGACAGTGTTTAGTTTTTAGATGCTTTTACTAGATGTTATATTTTATCTGTATTTTAGATTTTGAACCTTATGACATTTCAGCCTAATTCTACATTTATTTTAGTATTATTATCTAGTGCTTAAAGCAGATATCAGTCATGGGTTAGCTTGTGATCCTTCGGGATCGTAATCACCGTGTAGCACCCAGGGTGTACTCTTGGGACATTACAGGGCATCTGCCACTACATTGGCCTTGTCTGGATAATACAAAACACTTATATCATAATCTTTAAACAAGTCTAACCACCTTCTCTGACGAAGACTAAATTCTCTCTATGAAAACATATATTGTAAACTCTTGTGATCCGTGAACATATCAAAATGCACCCCATATAGATATTGCCTCCAAATTATCAAGGTAAACACAACGACTGATAATTCAAGATCATGGGTAGGATAATTCTTCTCATGGGGCTTAAGTTGTATAAAGGCATAGGATATGACATTATCTCTATGCATCAATACACAACCCAAACCAACTCTAGAAGTATCGCAGTACACAATAAACTCGTCTGAACCATCTGGCAACGTCAAAACTAGGGCTGAGGTGAGTCGAGTCCTTAACTCCTAAAAATTCTTCTCGCAAGAATCTAACCACATAAACTTGACTTTTTTCTAATTCTATCTGGACATAGGGGATGCAATAGACGAAAACCCTTTAATAAACAGTCGGTAATATCTAGCCAAACCCAAGAAACTTCTGATGTCTGATAGAGAGATAGGTTTGGGCCATTTTTCCATAGCTTCGGTCTTTTCAGGGTCAACTTTAATACCATCACCGAAAATAATATGGCCAAGGTAAGTTACTGATCTTAGCCAAAACTCACACTTACTAAATTTTGTGAACAACTGATGAGCTCTAAGAGTCTGTAATACAATTTTGAGGTGGTCTGCATAATTCGTTTCCTTATGGGAATAGATAAGAATATCGTCAATGAAGACTATGACGAACATGTGCAAGTACTGTTTGAACACCCTGTTCATCAAGTCATAAAAGCTGTTGGGGCATTGGTAAGACCAAAAGACATGACTAAAAATTTGAAGTGACCATATCGAGTTCTGAAAGTTGTTTTCGAAATGTCATATTCTCTGACTCTAAGCTAATGATAGCCAGATCTGAGGTCTATCTTATAGAAGTAACTAGCACCTTGAAGTTGGTCAAACAAGTTATCGATTCTGGTAAGTGGCTATTTATTCTTGATGTGACTTTGTTCAACTGACGGTAATCGATACACATACGAAGAGAACCATCTTTCTTTCATACGAAAAGAACTGGAGCTCCCTATGGGGAAATACTGACCTAATGAATCCCTTATCTAGAAGGTTTCTTAATTGTTCTTTTAACTGTTTGAGTTTTACTGGTGCTATTCTGTATGGCAGAATAGAGATATCTTGGGTATCTAGAAGTAGGTCTATTCCAAAGTCAATTTACCTTTCAGGAGGAACTCCAGGAAGATCTTTAGGGAACACATCTGAAAATTCCCTTACTACTGAAACTGACTCGAGATTTAGAGTCTTTAACTCGAATAAGATGGTAAACACAACCCTAATATCAGTTACCTTCTGAACCATGTCAAGTAATTTTTATAGATCCTCATCAGACTTAAATCCTAAAAACAAAGGAGGGTTCATTCGAGTGAAGTCCTGAATCCTAGCTGCGGTAGTATTGGCTACCAAAATGGCTGGAACGGTAGTCGGCTGATTATTATGGTTTGATATTGAGTGATCTAAGGTAGTGAATATCAATCTGAATTTGGCGTGAGAGTCAAGCTCATTCAGGGGATCTTCCTAAACAGGTGAAGGTGCGGGTTGATTCCTATTTCTCCTTCAGTTAGTCTTTCTGGAAGGCATGTTCTGTAAATGGAAAGGAAATTGGATTAGAAAGAGCGTTTAAATTGAGCTCATGCTTAATTGCACAACATAGACACTGAAAGAAGAGAAACTTTTTCGAAAATGTCTTGTAGATTCTTGACCATAAGTGTGGTGTGCTTCACACCCATGCACAAAACTCTACTTAATGCTGCTTTCAGACTACCTAGGACACTTTAAAACCTTAGGCTCTGATTCCAAGTTTGTAATGCCCTGAGAGTACATCCTGGGCATCACACGGTGCCTACAACCCTGAAGGACCATAAGCTAACCCATGTTGGTACCTACCGTGAGCACTGTATAAAATAACAAAGAACATATCAGAACTTAGCTGAAAATGCCATAAGGTTTTAAATATGAAAATAATACGAAATTGAAATACTGAAAACATCTGTCTGAAAATAATACTGTAAGACTGTCAATAACATCTAATAACTAAATAACTGAATGGAAATATCCGAAAGCCTCTAACTGACTGACTGAGGAGTTGAAGGGACAGGTCCTAACTAACTTCGATCGACTACTGAACTGGGCTAAAATAAACATAAATGGTCCTCGAAACATAAGGAGTCACCATGCTACTGCTGTGGATGAGCTGGAGTGTCTAAGTACAGTCAGGAACCTGAGCGTCCGAACCTATGATATGAGACATCATAGAGCAAGAAATGAGTATGTGGTCAATACTTTGAATGTACTGGTATGCTAAATGGGGTTAGGTTGATATGCATGGCTCATGGGTATGAATAAAAACTGACTGTAAGTATGGCATAAGATAACTGATGTATAGCATGCATGAAAGTTGAAAAATCTAAGAATGCATGACCAAGCATATAACATGAAACTAGGATAGTCTGTAAACTGACATACTGAAATACTGATACTACACAACTAGTGATTGTATGTCATGGTCAAGCAAACCTGAAAATGAGTACTGAACTGATTAGTGGATTGAAATTATGGGAGTTATCATCTGACTGACATACCCCAAAATAAGTTAAATGGGGTCCAACCTGTAACCCCAGTTGGAAGGGTGTCAGTACTGTGCCACGGGTACTAACAATAGCTATGTGGATCCACTAAAGAGTTATCTCGAAGGACTAAGAATCACCCTCAACTGGCAGGGCCCTAATAAGATATGAGTCGACCCTCAACTGCCAGGTTAACATCTCAACCTATGTTGGCTACGTAGTTTTGGAACATAGGGATTGCTACTAAAGGTCACACCCTCAACTGGCAGGTGATCCCCCATCCCTGGGTCCGCTCGGTGCTAAATCCTACTCCCAACAGAACGGACTCTAATTACCAAACTGAACTGAGCTTATTGACATAATTTACTGGCTGAATTGACAATGCTATATCTAAAAACATACTAACAATGCTAAGACTAAATAAACAGCTAAGCTTTTTAGTATTCATAACCCCCAACACTTTGAGAACATGACAAGTAATCAACATTCAAAACTCATTCTTTGAGGCATTTCATCAAACACTTGCAATGCATGGCTTAAACATGGAAGTAGCTTTTAAAGCATGTAGTAGTAGCGTGATTTTGAAACTAAATCCCCAGAATAAGGCTTATATCAGCAAACAAAATCATTCAAATATGCAGGGTTTAATTAAAAACAACAATTTTTCATAGAAATATGATATAAACTTGAAATTCATGGAAATCTATAGGCAAAATTCATGGGAACATGTAAGAATCATAACTTTAAACTTAAACTTGGATTCTTGGACTCCATGGGTGAAAAGAACCCATGGATGAACATTTAACATACCTTGCTTGAAGAATTCATAAAGTTCTTGGTGGGTTTCTTGAGAATTGACCTTGAATGAAGAGCTAGGGTTTGTTCTTGAGAGGAAGAAAGTGAATAATGATGTATCTATACTATTTGGGGTTGATATTATGTGTTTAGGACGGTTTTGATGTAAGACAAAAGACCTTATTATCCTCCAATACACGGAATCCAAAGCTAAAAAATTCAGACATGTGCTATGAGCATGCATCACATACTCTGGAGCTTCGAAATGGAGCGTACGCCGCATGCTCCCTAGGTGTGGACTGGAGCATGCGTCAAATACTAATTGCATACAATTGCTATTTTAGACTTCCAAACATGACCTTACGACAACAACAACAACAACAAACCCAGTGTATTCCCACACAGTGGGGTCTGGGGAGGGTAAGATGTACGCAGTCCATATCACTACCTCCGGAGAAGTATCAAGGCTATTTTAGATAGACCCCCAACTCAAGATAAAAAATAATAAACAAATTCATAATAAAATCATAAAATAAGATGGCACAACAGAACTAAGACACCCACATAATAATAGCCTACACTAACGTACCAAATGCACCCCCCATCCTTGAACCCCCCACCCTAACCCTCCTATATGTACTAGTTTTCTATCCTAATTCGCGTCCTCCACATCTTCCTATAACACCCCAAACTTTATTTAGTCATATCTAGTCTCCAAAAGAGTTTGTGATGACTTCCTAAATGATATATATTTAAATCAAATATAATTTTCCCAATTTAGACTTTTTATCATATAGGAAATTGAATTAGATTTCCAATGATACCAATTTCATCCAAATTCGGTATCAGAGTACAAATTTATGGACATTTTACAGAGAACTGTCGGAACTGCCCAGAAGCAATGGTCAGGCCGACGGACCGACGAGCTAGCGAAGGACCGTCGCCCAAGCCGTTATGACTAAGGCAGTGAACCCATCTATTGGCCAAGTGTGACGGCCAAGACCGACGGACCATGGAGCTAGCGATGGACCGTCACCCAAATCGTCGCAGATGAGGTAGGAAGTTTAGGTTCTGGCCAAGTACGCCAAGATGGACCGACGGACCATCAAGCCAGCGATGGACTATCGCCCAAACCATTTCCACTTCCGATCAGCAATTTTAAGCTATTTTTAAAAGGGTATTTGGGTCTTTTTCCACCTATTTTGACCCCTAATTATACCAAACCAGAGCTCATAACTTTATTATTCATCTACAATACCAAATTAGGGTTTCTCTCATAGATCAATCCCCAAGAACAAGAAACCCTAAGTGTCTAATCCCAAGGAAAGAATTCAATCTTTCCTCCACCAATCTTCAAGAAATCATGCACCCAGGTATGTCAAGTGTTGATTCATGGGTTCATTTTCACCCATGAAGCTCAAGAAACCCTATTTGAAATATGAACTTTGGATTTCATTATATGTATTGAATTATATCCATGTTTATGTTGTTTTTTGATTTCCAAGTTGAAGTCTTTAATGACTATCATGAAAATATGTTAGTATGTGGTTGAAATTCATACATTGAAAGTGTAAAATATTGCCATGAAGTATTATTTCAATATTAATGCCTAAGCCTAAAGATATGCATGTAAGGTATTTGATAAAATTCCTAAGAGAATAGGAATTATACCTTATGACTCATTTGTGACCAAAATTGATGAGTCCATGTTTCTTCCTTATGTTTGATATGACTCCCATGTTATTGTTATGCTTTGTAATGGATTGACGTAATGCTCATGAGATTAGGCTTATGAAATTATGATATGTTTACATGCATTCCTATTCATGTGTAAGATTATAGCATGCGAATACTTCATAAAAATCCCCAATGATTGTACTATGAATTGTTGACTATGGTCATATGTCAAGAAGTGTTATGTCTTGTCAGTTTCATGCTATCGAGTCCTGGGGGTGCTTGTACCCGACAATTTAGCTGTGTGCCTAGAGCCAATGTCATGTTTTTCAGATACTTTCAGTCAAGCCATGATTCATAGAACTCAGTCAGTCATATGACTCAGGAAAACTCAGTAAACTCAGTAATCTCAGAAATCTCAGAAATTTAGTAATCTCAGTAGTGTTCCATCAGTCAAGAAACTTAATGAATGCAGTCTAGTTACGATCAGTTAATCATGTTCAGTGTCTATTCAGATGGGGTAGGATTCAGCACCAAATGAGCCCAAGGATGGGAACTCACCCATTATTAGAGGGTGTAATTCTTAGAAGCAATCCTTGCACTCCAGAACTACGTAGCCAGCGTAGGTTGAGACATCAAACCTGCTAGTTGAGGGTAGATGGGGTGGCTTAACCTATTATATGAGGATCCCGTCGTTCTCATTAGAGTACCTGTTGGATGAGGGTTACTCACAGCTTGTCCTTACCAGTGGCATGGTATTGACACCCTTCCAATTGGGGTTACAGATTGAACCCCAACTCAACTATATTAGCTTATTAGGGGCATGTTGGTTAAATGACAATTTTCCACAGTCTCAGTCTCAGGTCTCAATAATAGAACTCAGATAGTTCTATAGAATTCAGGACTGTCATATACAGTCACTCAGCTTAGTTCAAAACTTAGCTAGTTCCATCAAAACCTAGACTGTCAGACACAGTAGCTTATTATCAGTTATATCAGTTATCAAAAATCCATGTTATCAGTATTCAGACTCAGCAATCAGTGTTGTCACAATCTCATTTACAGTTATGTATTCATGCATGTATTCCCATGTTCATATTACTCAGTCAGTCAGTATTGTTCATGCATATGAACCCTTACATTCAGCCTACCTCACTTGCATACCAGTATATTCAATCGTACTGACGCATTTGTGTTATGATGTTTTATACCATAAGCTCAGAAATACGAGCTCCAGAGCATCCTTAGTAGATCATACGTTCAGCAGCCAGACTAGCAGTGAGTCCTCATCATTCGAGGATAGCATGATTATTTTATTACTTTATTATTTCAGTAGTCCGGAGTTAGTTGGTAACATGTCCCAGTAACTCCACAGTTTTTATACAGTTTAGAGGCTTTCAGACTATAGCATGTTCAGGCAGTTATTTTGGTATTAATATACTATATTTTTAAGATGTTATGTTTTATCAGATATTTGAACCTTATGGCCTTTCAGCCTTTTATTTCATATTTATACAGCATATTATGTAGTGCTCAGTTACAGATACCAGTCATGGGTTAGCTTGTGGTCCTTCAGGGTCATGAGCACTGTGTGGTGTTTCGGGTACTAGATTCGGGGTGTTACACTTCCTATCTAGGGTCATGTACTTGGTAAGCTGTAACTGCTCCATGTCACGTCTAATCACCTCTCTCCAATACTTCTTTAGCCTACCCCTATCCCTCCTGAAACTAACCAAAGCTAGCCTCTCACACCTATGAACTAGGGCAATTGTGCCCCTCCTCATCACGTGCCCAAACCATCTCGGTCAAATTTCCCGCATCTTGTCCTCCACCGAAGCCACTCCAACCTTCTCACAACAGTCTTATTTCTAACCATATCACCTCTAGTAAGCCCACACATCCAACGCAACATCCGCATTTTTGCCACCTTCAATTTTTTAACATGAGAGTTCTTGACTGGCTAACACTCTGCTTCGTACAACATGGTCGGTCGGACTGCTATTCTGTAGAACTTGTCTTTCAGTTTGGGCGGCACCTTCTTATCACACAACACTTCTGAGGCAAGTCTTCACTTCATCTATCCTGCCCCAATACGATGGGAGATATCATTATCAATCTCGCCATTCTCCTAAATCATCGACCCGACCCCAGATACTTAAAACTATCCCTCTTATAAAGAACCTGGGAACCCAACCTTACTACCCTATCGTCATCTTACCTCAAGTCGTTAAACTTGTATACCATATACTCAGTCTTGCTCCTACTCAACCTGAACCCTTTAGACTCAAGGGTATATCTCCAAACCTCCAATTTATCATTTACACCTCCCCGTGTCTCATCAATCAAAAATACATCATCTGTAAAAATAATACACCAAGACACCTCACCTTGAATACGCCATGTCAACACATTCATCACCACCATGAACAAAAATGGACTAAGAGTCGATCCCTAATGCAACCCCATTAAAATCGAGAAATTCTCTAAATCTCCTAACATCGTCCCACTTGAGTCTTTGCTCCTTCATACATGTCCTTAATCGATCTGATATACGCCACCGAGACCCCAATCACCTCTAAGCATCTCTAAAGCACCTCCATAGAGACTTTGTCGTATGCCTTCTCCAAGTCGATAAACACCATGTGCAGGTTCTTTTTTCTTTCCCTATATTGCTCTACCAGTCTCCGCACCAGATGAATTACCTCCGTCGTCGATCACCCAAGCATAAATCCAAACTGATTCTCCAAAATAGACACCATATTTCTCAACCTCCGCTCGACCGCTCTCTCTTAAATCTTTATCGTGTGACTCAACAACTTAATACCCCTATAGTTGATGCAACGCTGGATGTCACCCTTGTTCTTATATAAAGAAATCATGGTACTCTATATCTAAGCCTCGAGCATTTTTGCAATATCAAAGATGTCGTTAAATAACTTCGTCAACCAACTTACACCAGCCCCACCTGCAAACTTCCAAAAATCCACTGGAATCTCATCTGGCACCGTCGCCCTACCCCTCCGCATCCTGTGAATAACCTCGCTGACCTTCTCCACATTAAAATGCCTACAATAGTTGAAATCACGACACCCCTCTGAGTGCTCCAACTCCCCTAACACAATGTCTCTGTCCCCCTCATTATTCAAGAGACAATGAAAATACGACTGCCATCTTCTCTTAATATGCACGTCCTTCACCAGCACACTACCATCCTCCCTGTTAATACACTTCACTTGATCAAGGTCCCGCCCCTTCCTCTCTCTAGCCTTAGCCAGTTTAAACAACCTTTTTTCTCTACCTCTCTCTTCTAATCCCTCATATAAGCTCTTAAACTTTGTCATCTTCACAGCCATAACTGCTAACTTGGCTTCTCTCCTAGCTAACTTGTACTCCTCTCTATTTACCCGCTTATCCTCTTCAACCTTACTCTCTACCAACTTAGCATACGCCCACTTCTTAGTCTTTACTTTCTTCTTAACTTCTTTATTCCACCACCAATCCCCTCGACGTTGACCATCCCGACCCCTTGATATACCCAACACCTCTCTAGAAACTCACTCGAGATGTACCTTTGACAACCCCGATCATGAATCAACTTTAAAATTGACATTCTAAGGCCGGAAGGGTCGAGAATAAAATCATCGAATTTTAGGAGTTTAAGAAATGACTAAGTATTTTAGGTTCTAAGTGTCTTAAGCAAGCAGTAAGAGCTGAATTAAGCTAAAAACGTAAGGGGTATTACAGTTCGTCCTGAGTAGAGTGATCAGTTGACCAATTTTATTTGAAATGATTCAAACTAAGTCATCATTAAAAGTAACTAGATTGATTTAACTAAAATTAAAGATGAATTAGTAAGTTCAATTACAATTTCAATTAATCTCACAGTAATTACATGATCAACTAAGTGTTTCATCCTGAGTAGAATGATCAACTTAGCAATTTTATTTGAAATGATTCAAATTAAGTCATTATTAGTAATAACTATATTGATTTAACTAAAATTAAAGATGAGTTGATAAGTTCACTTACAATTTCAATTAATCTCACAGTAATTACATGATTAACTAAGTATATTTGTCCTGAGTAGAGGGATCAATTAGCCAATTTTATATGAAATAATTCAAATTAAGTCATTATTAGTAATAACTAAATTAATTTAACCAAAATTAAAGATGAACGTACAATTTCAATTAATCTCGTAGTAATTAATGATCAACTAAGTGTATTCGTTGTGAATAAAGTAATCAATTGACCAATTTTATTTGAAATGGATAAAATTAAGTCATTATTCATAATAACTAAATTGATGAAACTAAAACTAAAGATGAATTGATAAGTTCACTTACAATTGCAATTAATCTCATAGTAATTACATGATCAACTAAGTGTATTCATCTCGAAGAGAGTGATCAATTGACTAATTTTATTTGAAATGATTCAAATTAAGTCATTATGAGTAATAACTAAACTGATTTTAACTAAATTAAATATGAATTGATAAGTTCACTTACAATTTCAAATAATTTTATAGTAATTATAAGATCAACTAAGTGTATTCGTCGTGAGTAGAAATGATCAATTGGCCAATTTTATTTGAAATAATTAAATTTAAGCAATTATTAGTAACAACTAAATTGATTTAACTAAAATTAAATATGAATTGACAAGTTTAATTACAATAAATTAATCTTGTAGTAATTACATGATTATCTAAGTGTGTTCGTCTTGAGTAAAGTGTCAATTGACCAATTTTATTTGAAATGATTCAAATTAAGACATAATTAGTAATTACTACATTATTTAACTAAAATTAAACATGAATTTATAAGTTCAATTACAATTTCAATTATTCTCATATTAATTACATGATCATCTTCGTATGTTCGTCATGAGTAGAGTGATCAATTGACCAGTTTTATTTGAAATGATTCAAATTAAGCCATTATTAGTAACACTTAAATTGATTTAATAATTACAATTTCAATTAATCTCATAGTAATTGCACGATCATTTAAGTGTATAACATATTGCAACAGATTTAACCTGTTGCAACAGATGAGTCATCCGTTGAAAATTATCAAACAGATATACACATTTATTGCAACAAATTGGTCATCTGTTTTAATAAACGTCTTTATTTGTTTGGTCATTTCCAACAGTTGACCAATCTATTTCGACATACGATTTTATCTGTTTGGTCATTTCCAATAGATTACTAATCTTTTGCAATAGATGACCAATCTGTTGCAACATATGTCTTTATCTGTTTGGTCATTTTCAATATATTACTAATTTATCGCAACAGAAGATCAATATGTTACAATAGATATCTTTATCTACTTGATCATTTCCAATATATTATCCATCTGTTATCATTCTGTCTTTAACTTTGTTGTAATAGTAAATAATCTTGTGTTGTTATTTGATTTTAGTCTATGACTTGGCTCTCAACCAAATGCTTTCTTTCTTGTAATTGATTCTTTCCACTCCCAAATGCTCAAAAACCTACACCTCTCAACATTTTAAGAAAAAAGAAATAGGCAAAATGAAAAAAATAAGAATAAACTTAGTCGATCAAATATACATTTTTTCATTCATTACATACAAAACATTTACAACATTAGGTAGATCCGATAAAATAAATTACATATGATATAAAAAAATACATAACCTAATTATTATTATTATTATTATTATTATCAATCAAAAATCCATTGTGCAGCAGATCCCTCAGCCTTTGAATCTTACGAAACATCCTTGCTCTAATGGCACCCAACTCTCACTGGAGTTCATGAACCAGCCTCTCAAGTTCCTGCATGGTGTCAAGCAGAATTGCCATGTACCAAATCGGATCAGTCATATCTAGAACATGCATGAACAAATAATGTAAAACACTAAACCATGTATACTACCAACTGGTATTTAACCAAAAAAATGTGAAACTTAACTAGAAAATAGATGCATGTTAACAATTTTCATGTTAGAACAAGAAGATAAAACATACCTCAATGGACGAAAAAGAAATTTATTTTTGAAAGAGAAGTGGTTGAAGATGTAATGGCGTTTTTATGTAAGACAAGATGTAAGACATAGAGCTGAGGAGACCTATTTATAAAGGATTGAATGAGTGAGTAGTGTAGTGTGTTAGGCAAAAAATCATGATCGTTCACTTTGTTTTTAATAATTATATCTCTTAATTAAATCAAATTTGGTGACTTTTCGATTATTTAAACTTAAAAAAATAGATTTAAATACAAAAAAATGAAAAGTCATAACTTTTCACCTTTTTAATATTTTAGTTATTAAAATTAAATAGCTACAAATTTGTGTTTATCATATTATTTATTTATGAATTATTTTTTTAATTAAATAATCGAATAATCATGACCCTTGAGTTCTTCCGACAAATGATCTATCTATTGTAATATATGGGTCATCTGTTGCAACAGATGACCCTACTGTTGCAATATATAACTCATCTGTTGGAATAATTGATTTATTTTTGCAACATATGGTCCATCTATTGCAACAGATGACCTATCTATTGCAATAGATATTTCATCTGTTGCAACAGATTGTTCATCTATTGAAAAAACAAATCAGTAGCAAGATTTATTCAATAGAAACAATAACAAATCATCATTTATCAATACACTATTTTTACCAAGACCAACAACTTATCAATTTAGTTGTTACTAATAATGGCTAAATTTGAATCATTTCAAATAAAATTGATTAATTAATCACTCTCCTCTAGACGAATACACTTAGTTGATCAGGTAATTACTATAAGATTAATTGAAATTGTAAGTGAACTTATCATTTCATCTTTAATTTTAGTTATATTAATTTAGTTATTACGAATAATGGCTTAATTTGATTCATTTCAAATAAAATTGTCAATTGATCACTCTATTAATGACTAATACACTTAGCTGCTCATGTAATTACTATGAGATTAATTGAAATTGTAAGTTCATCTTTATTTTTAGTTAAATTAATTTAGTTATTACTAATAATGACTTATTTTGAATCAGTCAAGACGAATACAGTTAGTTAATTATGTAATTACTATGAGATTAATTGAAATTGTAAGTGAACTCATTAATTCATCCTTAATTTTAGTTGAATCAATATAGTTATTACTAATAATAGCTTAATTTGAATTACTTTAAATAAAATAGGTCAATTGATCATTCTACTCAGGATAAAATACTTAGCTGATCATGTAATTACTATGACATTAATTGAAATCATAATTGAACTTACTAGTTCATCTTTCATTTTAGTTATCAATATAGTATTTCTAATGATGGCTTAGTTTGAATCATTTCAAATAAAGTTGGTCAATTGATCATTTTACTCAGGACGAACACACTTAGTTGATCGTGTAATTACCATGAGATTAATTGAAATTATAATTGAACTTATTAATTCATATTTAATTTTAGTTAAATCAATTTAGTTATTACTAATAATAGCTTAATTTGAATCAATAGATGATTAACATGTTGCAAAAGATGAGTAATCTGTTGGAAATTACCAAATAGATAAAGACATTTGTTGAAAATGACCAAATAGATATAGACATCTATTGCAACAAATGACTAACCGCTGCAATAAATGACTCATCTATTGAAAATTATCAAACAGATATAGACATGTGTTGCAACAAATGACTAAGCCATTGCAACTTATGACTCATATGTTGGAAATTATCAAATAGATAGGATATATGTTGAAAAGCAATTTAAAATACTAAAGCTCAAATATTTTTAGAAGAACCCAAATGTTTATCCTCTTGTCTAAGGTCTATTCTTAAAGACTTGTCTTCAATTTTAATTAAATCAATTTAGGTATTACTAATCATTGCTTAAGTTGAATCAACAAATGACTAACCTGTTATAAACATCTATTGCAACAGATGACTAAATTGTTGCAACAATGTTGCGCCCAAGCACACACACAAGTATACGTGATCTCACCAAGTAATATAGTGGCCTTAAATAAAGCCAAATATAGATCCCACAAGGACTTGTGTTGACAATTGTCCTATTCTAGTTCAACTATTGAGATAAAGTAACCAAGAAAGTTTTAGAGTTGTAAACTAAAAGTAAAGTAACTAATGCGGAAAAGTAATAACTTTGGACAATCAATGGATAGAGACCCAGGGTTAGGCTTACGAATAATCATACTACGCCATTGAACTTCACTAGCTAGACTACTTATCTTGGCTGATGATTTGTAGGGTTTATCACATGATCATGGTTTTCCAACCTCTAATCGTCTACCTAACTTGGACATTACAACTACATCATTAAGTGGGGATGTAATAATCCAATTAGATGAATGAAGCTATCTATCCCTATCCTAGTCGCTGATTCAAATTCCTTATTTTATAAAAGAATAAGAACCCTGTTCTATCTATCCCCACGTTCTATCTTCTTATTCCCCCTTCCGGACTTACAAAGTCGACAATGGATGTATCCTAAGGGTATCTAATCCTTAAAATAATTTTAACAAGGATAAATAAATAACCAAATATGATAAGCAATGAAAAACAAATAAATTCAAATTAAAAGTAAACATATTCTTGTTCCTAACCCCGGAAAGGGGGCGTTTAGCCACTAATGGACATAGTCGTAATCAAGATTATTAAATACATGATAATCCATTAAAATGCTAAAGTAAAAGAATAAAAACTCTACTTGAAGTGTTTTCCAGCCCCTCTCCAAGTTTCAAATCCTTCCAAGGTGATTCACAAAGTGTACAAGAGTCCTATTTATAGAGGGATAATTTTTGTCGTCAGTGGACTAAGGGTCGCGTCGTGTTGCTTATTTCAAGGGAGAAAGGTTCACCTCATGGGACAATAGTGAGGGAACACTGCTTTGGGTCCCTTTTGAAGCTTTTCATGCATATCACGCACCAATTGGCCATTTCCAAGTTCTTAAACGCGCTAGTGACATATGAGGTGTCCATTTTACGCCAAATCTTGTCATGTGCTTACATTGATCCATTCCAAGACTATTGGTGTTGTTTCCACTTGATTTACAGCTTGTATATCATTCATATAGCATCATAATCAACTTACCAAACGTCCTATGACATTAAACACCACAAATTAGAGCTCAAAATAACACAATTATTCAAGACGGCAAACTAGAAACTCAAGCTAAGAATGCTAGTTTTTGTCTTTTTGATCTTTAACTTAGTTTTGACTCTTGGCTTGTTTAAATTGACCCTTGAACAAGTTGTTCCACACAATATTACACATTCAAAATATAAGGAAGTCATTATACACGTTAGAACCCATCAAGACCAACTAGAATGACACCTAGTTCAAGCTGGTAATACTAGCTTTCTCGGTTACTCTAAGTGACCAGTTTGAATTTAGACTTACTTGAAAACACCTTTACACATTGTAATCACATACTTAAATACTTAGATGTTTATTTATATCATTATTAACACATTAAGCACACAGATTGTCCTCAAAACAAAACTAAATAAGCTAGGATAACCACGCTAAAGTGCATAAGTACACCTCAGATCAAACAAATAAGTCATCTGTCAAAAATAATTAAAATACTAGGGAAATCAAATGTTTTAGGAGAACTGAAATGTTTGTCCCATTGTCTTAAAGACTTGTCTTTAATTTTAGTTAAATTAATTTAGTTATTACTAATAATTGCTTAATTTGAATCAACAGATGTAACACCCCGAGGTTGTACCCCGGACGCTTACACGGTGCTCAAAATCCTAAAGGACCACAAGCTAACCTATGACTGGTACCTGTAATAATAACTGAATAGTAATACTGTAATTATGCAAAAATTAGGCCAAAACTTGCCATAAGGTTCAATACTGAAATAAAACTAAATACGGTAAAACAATACCAAAACTGAAATATCTGCTTGAAAATACTCTAGTCTGAAAAGCCTCTACTGTCTGAATCATGAAGTTGATGGGATAAGCCCCAACTAACTTCAACTACTGAAAACTGTACTGATAAACCAAATTACTGAAGAAAATAATCGTGTCCTTGAACTATGAGGACTCACCACTAACTTTGACTATTGAAGATCTGAACTGCTAAGGGTGCTTGGGAGCGTGTGCGTCTGAACCTATGATATAAGACATCATAGTGTAAGAGAAAAGTATGCGTCAGTACTTTGAATGTACCGGTATGCTAAGTGAGGTAGGCTGAAATGCATCGGTTCATATGCATGAATAATACTGACTGAATGACATGAATATAACTGAATGAGAGTACATGCATGAATATGTATACTGTAACTAAGATGGTGATAACACTGAATACTGAGTATGAATACTGATTAACTGATACTGTATTACTGATCGATAGGCGACTATATCTGATAGTCTTGATTCTGTAGAACTATGCTGAGTTTTGTACTGAGTTGAGTGACTGTATCTGATAGTCTTGAATCTGTAGAAATGAATCAAGTTCTATACTGAGACTGAACCTGAAGCTGAGACTGTGGGAGGTAATCATCTAACCGACATGCCCCTTTCTAAACAGATTAAGGTCCAACCTATAACACCAGTTGGAAGGGTGTCAATACCGTGCCATGGGTAGAGATAAGCTGTGAGTTAACCCTCTCTGACGGGAAGCTCTTTCGTCAACCTTCACTGGCAGAAAAACTCGAGTGACATGTATCAACCCTAATCTGGCAGGAAAATATCTCAACCTATGCTGGCTACATAGTTCTGTAATGCAGGGATTGCTACTAAGGGTCAAACCCTCTGCTGGCAGAAATGCCCCCATCCCTGGGCTAACTCAGTGTTGAAACCTACTCCCAACTGAATAGACATTGAACTGATTTCCTAGTTCATATTAGGCTTGATTGAACTGTTAATGAGTTTACTGAGTTTTTTTGACTGACGGAATACTACCAAATTTTGTTAGCTGACTGAGTTTACTGAGGTCTGAACTGAATACTGAACTAGACGGGACTAATACTGAGTCTACTGAGTTTTCCCTGAGTCCTATAACTGACTGAGAGTACTACTAATCGTGACATGAATGAGATTATTTTGTAACTGTCACTAGCTCTAGGTAAACAGCTAAATTATTGGGTATTAAATACCCCCAGGACTCGATAGCATAAAAAGTAAAGCATCACATGACCTTGCATAGCATACAAATACACATTTGTTCATAATGTATCTATAGAGACATTTTATAAAAAACTTGCATGGCATGAACTAGTATACATACTAGTATGATATAATCTTATTAGTACATTCACATGAGCAGTTCACCAAACACTTGGATGGCATAGTATATACACATAATACTAAACAACATGTAAGAATCATGATTCAATTCCAAATTCACAATTCCATGGGTTTCAAGATGAATTCACATGATAAATTACACATATCAATTAATTCTACTTCAATTTTGTAATAAATCATGAAATAGAAAACCCAATTAAATAATACTCATGAATACACTTTAATTCCAAATCATGGAAATCATGAAATCAATCTACTTGAAGTTTAAAAGAGTTTCTTGGACTCCAAAGGTGGAAGGAACCCTTGGATGAACACTTCACATACCTTGGTTGCTAAATTCTTGAAGAATAATAGTGAAATCTTGAACCTTGGCTTTGAAATTAAATAACCTAGGGTTCTTATTCTTGAGCAATTTGAGAGAAAGTGAGTGTATTTTGCTTAATAAGGATTGAATCTCGTGTTTTAGGGCTGAATAGAGGTAGGAAAAAGACCTAAATACCCCTAAGGACACAGCTTTTTAATGATTGAAAACTAGATTGTTGACACGTAGACCGACGCGCTGCATCATTGGCATCGACGTGATGATCAATGTTGTGCATCGTATTTGTGTTGGTTCACTGAAATTTGCACTGAGCTGAGGGAAAAATTATCTGTCGACACAGTGGACGACACGACGCGTCGAGATCGCATCGACTCACTGTTTTGGTCACTTGCACATGGTCTAAACAAGGTCCAAAAAATCTGAAACTTGTCCAGGAACACCTACAAACATTTTTGATCATGAATCAATCTAAATATCGATACTTTAAGGCATAAGAGTCGTAAAATAGAGTTGTCAACTTATGAAGGCCAAAATAATATTAAGTCTAAATACTTAGCTAGAATTTTTCTAAGTCTGGGATCCCTTAACAAGCTTTAAAGGATTGAGTTGAGCTTAAGATTTTTGCGGGGTCTTACAACAAATGACTAACATGTTGCAATAGAAGATTCATCTGTTGAAAATTATCAAACAGATAGAAAATCTGTTGTAACATATAGGTCATCTATTAGAAAGCAATTAAAATATTAAGGAACTTAAACGTTTTTAGGGGAACTCAAACGTTTGTTCCCTTGATCCTTTTGCATTTGATGTATGATATACTATTTGTGTCTTCTTTACCTGTTTCATGAAATTTTTCATGTGTTTCACATATTCATTGTGCCCCTCTTGAAATTTTGGAAATTTTTTTAGGTCAAATTTTATTCGTATATCACTTGGACATTACTTCATAGGTGATTTTCTAAGTAAAATTATGATTTTTATTAAATTTCTTTTTTGGTATATCTGCTACTGCTACAATGGATAGAACCTGTAACATGAATCCAATATATGAGTCATCTGTTACAATAAGTGAGTAATCAGTTGCAATAGATAATTCACCTGTTGCAACAAATGGCCCATATGTTGGATTTATATTACAACACTATAATACGAATCCAACAGATGAGTAATTTGTTGCAATATATGACTCATCTATTGCAACATATGACTCATTTGTTGTTGCAACATATGACTCATTTGTTGTTGCAACATATGACTCATCTATTGCAACAGATTACCCACATATTGCAACAGATGACACATCTGTTGGATTCACGTTATATGTTTTATCCATTGTTAAAAAAAATAGCAAGTAGCAGATACACCCAGATGAGAAATTCAACTAAAAATTATAATTTTACTTACTAATCACCTATGAAGTAACACACACCAAGAACATCAATATTTATCAACAACATCACTATTGTACAAACACAAATCACAAAAGACATTAAAAAAATAACAATCACCAACAAATCAATAGTTGTTTGTTAGATTTGATCACAATAGATGTCTCTGGAAAAAAAATCCAACTCGCTATTTTTACAACAATATTCGACAACAAGAACTACAGTAATAATAAAAAATTATATTTCACTCCAAAAAAAGAAGAAAATAAAAACCACAAATTAGGGTATTCTTGAGTCTCCATTGTAAATTTAAGCAACAAATATTGAAATTGTTAACTCATACTAAAAGAGAAATTAGCTCAAGTTCCTCGTTTTCTTCATAACTAAAAAGCCCTAATTTTTTTCCTGTGAAAATTAAAAATAAACGATGAAGAACTTGAAGTTGTTGTCGCCGAAGAATGTTGTCACGTCAACTGACAGTTGAAACTTAAAAAGAAACGGGTAAGAACTCAAAACTATTTATCGCCGGAGGTTGAAGTTGCAAAATATTGAAGGGAAAAATTTGGAAAGTTGTTGGTTGGGAGAAGTTAGAAAGAGAAACTATCGAGAGATAGAGAGGAGAAACGATTGATTTGCAGAAAGAGAAGAGTTTTATGAGTGTAGGTTGATTTGTATTTTTAAAAATATTAGAAAGTTTTAAAAATATTAATTAAGTCCACAATTAACTTAATCAAGTTTTCTAATTATATTTAACCCTTTAAGTTGGTCAATATCATCAATCCTTCATTCAAGATTTAAATGACACCTTCCCTTCAATTTTCTCTAGAGAGATGTCACATCACCTTTTCTATAGCCTCCAACAATATATATATATGTGTGTGTGTGTGTGTGTGTACGTATATGTATGTATATATATATACTAGTTTCATGAGGCATGTGCTAAGCTCAAGCCCAAACTTAAAGTATAAAATAATAAATTATATCTCATATTCTTTTATGTTATAATCAGTATGTCTAATGATCTGTTAAACAAGTCTTGTTGATAAGGTTTCAGAATTATTAGAGTTTGTAATCACATAATTAGATAATTAAAATAAAAAATATTATTTATGAGGAAGAAGATCTTATCAGAGAATTAGAATATATCAAAAAGCTACAAGTAATTTGATATTTTATATAATGACATAATTTAAAATATTTAATAATTATGCTTCGATGACGATCATAAATAAAAAAAAATATTGATATTTTTGTAAGATTTGCGAGTATTTATTTTCTTAGTTATAGCTAAAATTAAATTTATTTTAATATTTATTGATTTTTAATTGACCTCATAATTTTAGTGAAAATATTTTTACTAATTACATCTTTTTCACCTAATAAAATCATCTGAAAAAAAAAAGGTCAATGCTTTTAAATTTATATTAAAATAATTATAACCTCAATTAAGAGTCTTTATATAAATTAACTTAATAAGAATATATATAAGGATATTTAATGATAATTAAACTACATTAATAGCTTGCTCTACTCAAGTTTTACTTATTATGTTTATTTTTTACACGTTCCTGACAAAAGTAACATATTCGTCTTATTTAACTATTGTTTTATACTTTTAAATGTCCATTATGAGAAATAGTAGATATTATTTATCATACTACTCCCTCCATCCTATTTTATGTGTCATCATTTTCTTTTTTGTCCGTCCCAAAAAGAATGTCATCTTTCCTTATTTGGGAACTATTTAAAGACATAATTACACTTTTATCCTTATTGGTCCCACTTATAAGGGCCCACTTAATTAAAAATAATAATAGTATATTGTTTTAATAAAGGAAAATTTGAAAAAAAAAACATCAAGTCTTTATTTATTTCTTAAACTCCTTGCCCGATCAAATGGCGACACATAAAATGGAACGGAGGAAGTATATAATATCAAAAAGAACTATGAGGTGGTAGTTGAAATCATTGAAAACTTTAATGTTGTAGGAAAAGTAAGCTTAAATACTGTTGATTTAAAATGAAAGGAGTTTTGATCTAATAGTAATCTAACATATGGCAAAAAAAAGTCAATTATAAAAATTCAAGTGGAATGGTCTTAACAAAAAGAATAAGGACAAAAATGAAAATATGTAATAAAAAACACTATTAATTATTATGTGTAGTAATTTTAATAAAAATAGAAATTAGATATTTGAAACTACATGAAAAACAAATCTTAAATTGCAATGATTATATCAACATAATAATATTTTTTTTTCTTAAAAACATTGATTAAAGTTCATGTAATTTGATCCTCAAATGTGAAATGTGACAAATATTTTAAGATGAAGAAGAAAATAATTTAATAAAACCAAAAAGAAATTTAACCTATTACAAATGTTCATGTGGAAAATCTAAATAGGAGAATTATGACAAAACAATGTCACATATACATATTGTGTGCATTGATTCAAAAATTGAGTCCATAATGTAGTTCCAACTTGTTTTAGTTGTAGAGCTCTTGACAGACAAATCAATTAGTTAGCACACATAGAACATCTTAATATCATAATTTTGATTTTTTTTTTTGCAATGCTATAAACAGGCACATTGTTGTTGAGATTGACATATTGAATAGGTATTGACCTTTATTAGTTGAGAAGTCAAAAGTGAAAATTAAAATCAAATTTGAGGGGCATCTTATATATTTTGCCAATTTAAATTATTCTTAGAAATATACAAATATATCCTTTTGTTAAAAACAAATTAAAATAGACATAATTTCACATAAAATGAGTGTAGCTAAAAATAGCATCTTAAGTATGCATCAACTAATTTTGCTCTTTTAAATTTGTCAAAAATTAACACTTTTATTCTACGGCGAACTCTATCCATTAGATTTGATAGGAACTATGGAATTTATTTATTTTTTGCGAAAACTCACATTTAAAAGTATATTTCTTCTGTAATTTCTGTTATTTTTTATTTATTTCTATAGAGTATGTTGTAACTTTTTTAAGGTGTAACTTTTGTTATTTTAAATTCTTTCTAGTATCGAATTTCTTTTGTTGTGTTACATATTTTTAACTTCTGCTTTACAAAACTTAATTTTTTTACATGCTTTACTTGAGTCAAGGGTGTATCACAAACAACATGTCTTCCTTTATAAGACAAGGATAAGGTTGTGTACAACCTGCCTGTCACAACCTAGAAATCAAGGTCATAATGACACTTATCATGGTCTAACCTTGATAAGTATGTCAATCACCCAAAATGAAAAGAAGATACAAAATAGTAACAAAATAAGACAAGGAAAGACTTCTAGAACGAAGTCAGGTCCACACATGAAAATTTAGTGTAAGTCTAAACAAAATATATAGCAATCCCAATATTTGGTGTCACGAGTATAAAGCATCTAATAAATACATACGAAAACACTGAAGATACAACTGCCTGTCTTCGAAAAAAATAAAGACATCATAAATAGATAAGAGGAGGTTTGGAGTTGACTCTGAAAGCGTAGAGCAAGCCAGTACCTCACACCAGCTCAACAACACGATATCAGTCTTCGCCTGTCGTACTCGTACCAGGATTTGTATCAAAAGGGCACAGTAGGAGTGAGTACAATCAAATTATACTCAGTAGGTTTCATAGGCCGACTGAGCAAAGTAGAAACTAAGATAAGTAAAGAAAATATTATGATCACGCAACCTGCTAGGAGAAAAGTTTTCAAACGATAGCTACATTGTCTACTAACAAGTCTAATATATATAAATATATATATATACACACACACATACATACATACATACATGCATACATATATATATATACATACATACATACATATACACATCCACACACACATATATATAAAAAGGGATAAGCATACATGAAAATATAGATAGAAGCTAAATACACAACAAGTATATGTAAAAATAACACATGATGTGCAAATGTAATGCAAGACAATGAATGATGAAGTGAATAGTTGAAAGTCACCGCATGACTTTTTGTATACATCTATCGAACCTTAATACTCCCAAAATAGGATCTATAGGAGGTTCACAACCCATATACTATCCCAAATTTTCACCAATCTTAATCTCGAGTCCCAATCTATTCGACTGCCACATCCCTCGGTCTAAGTGTTTTAAAAAATGTCTCATTTTATTTCAAAAATTAATGTTCTTCAATGGTACCGATATCTCATGAATATGTATGTATGTAATGAGGATATAATGCTCATAATCAGATTAGTATGAAGATGTCAAATCCATTCAATACGTATATAAGTGAGCTCAGAAATCAACTAAATATGCTAATAATCCATGATATCAATTCTAGTTGAACACCATTGAAATAAGTATGCATGTATGACATCATTAATATCATATCAACTAACAAACACGGATAATTTATCATAATAAAGGCAAACAATGCTCAATAAGGCCTATAATATCTATTCAAGCCCCCACTCGGACATCACATTAAGAAATAAGTCATTCAAATACACAACTAAGACCCAAAATATCAAATAAAGCCCCCACACAGGCGACACACAGTATGTAATATCATAAGTTAACCACAACAGAATATAAGCTCCAACACGGGCATCACACAATATATGATAGCTCAAAAATCATATCAAATAGTTATTTTCCCAACTCATAGCATGCTTTACTTATTCATTAACTACTCAACCCATTGTAAAAGAAGTTAAGCCATAACCTACCTCGAAGCGTCAAAATTCAAGCCTAAAGTCCTTCAATAAGGAGTCTTTTCCTTTTT
>NW_025891604.1:42882-55234 GCF_002878395.1 Capsicum annuum
ATATATATATATATATATATATATATATATTGTTGGAGACTATAGAAAAGGTGATGTGACATCTCTCTAGAGAAAATTGAAGGGAATGTGTCATTTAAATCTTGAATGAAGGATTGATGACATTGACCAACTTAAAGGGTTAAATATAATTAGGAAACTTGATTAAGTTAATTGTGGACTTAATTAATATTTTTAAAACTTTCTAATATTTTTAAAAATACAAATCAACCTACACTCATAAAACTCTCCTCTCTTTGCAAATTAATCGTTTCTCCTCTCTTTCTCTCGATAGTTTCTCTTTCTAACTTCTCCCAACCAACAACTTTCCAAATTTCTCCCTTCAATATTTTGCAACTTCAACCTCCGGTGATAAATAGTTTTGAGTTCTTACCCGTTTCTTTTTAAGTTTCAACAGTCAGTTGACGTGACAACATTCTTCGGCGACAACAACTTCAAGTTCTTCATCGTTTATTTTTAATTTTCACAGGCAAAAAATTAGGGCTTTTTAGTTATGAAGAAAACGAGGAACTTGAGCTAATTTCTCTTCTAGTATGAGTTAACAATTTCAATATTTGTTGCTTAAATTTACAATGGAGACTCAAGAATACCCTAATTTGTGGTATTTATTTTCTTCTTTTTTTGGAGTGAAATATAATTTTTTATTATTACTGTAGTTCTTGTTTCGAACATTGTTGTAAAAATAGCGAGTTGGATTTTTTTTTCCAGAGACATCTATTGTGATCAAATCTAACAAACAACTATTGATTTGTTGGTGATTGTTATTTTTTTAATGTCTTTTGTTATTTGTGTTTGTACAATATTGATGTTGTTGATAAATATTGATGTTCTTGGTTTGTGTTACTTCATAGGTGATTAGTAAGTAAAATTATAATTTTTAGTTGAATTTCTCATCTAGGTGTATCTGCTACTTGCTATTGTTTTTAACAATGGATAAAACATATAACGTGAATCCAACAGATGTGTCATCTGTTGCAATATGTGGGTAATCTGTTGCAATAGATGAGTCATATGTTGCAACAACAAATGAGTCATATATTGCAATAGATGAGTCATATATTACAACAAATTACTCATCTGTTGGATTCATATTATAGTGTTGTAATATAAATCCAACATATGGGCCATTTGTTGCAACAGGTGAATTATCTATTGCAACAGATTACTCACTTATTGTAACAGATGACTCATATATTGGATTCATGTTGCAGGTTCTATCCATTGTAGCAGTAGTAGATATACCAAATAAGAAATTTAATAAAAATCATAATTTTACTTAGAAAATCACCTATGAAGTAATGTCCAAGTGATATACGAATAAAATTTGACCTAAAAAAATTCCCAAAATTTCAAGAGGGGCACAATGAATATGTGAAACACATGAAAAATTTCATGAAACAGGTAAAGAAGACACAAATAGTATACCATACATCAAATGCAAAAGGATCAAGGGAACAAATGTTTGAGTTCCCCTAAAAACGTTTAAGTTCCTTAATATTTTAATTGCTTTCTAATAAATGACCCATATGTTACAATAGATTTTCTATCTGTTTGATAAAAACTGTGGAGTTACTGGGACATGTTACCAACTAACTTCGGACTACTGAAATAATAAAATAATCATGCTATCCTCGAATGATAAGGACTCACTGCTAGTCTGGCTGCTGAACGTATGATTTACTAAGGATGCTCTGGAGCTCGTATTTCTGAACCTATGGTATAAAACACCATAACGCAAATGCGTTAGTACGATTGAATGTACTGGTATACAAGTGAGGTAGGCTGAATGTAAGGGTTCATATGCATGAACAATACTGACTGGCTGAGTAATATAAACATGGGAATACATGCATGAATACATAACTGTAAATGAGATTGTGACAACACTGATTGCTGAGTCTGAATACTGATAACATGGATTTTTGATAACTGATATAACTGATAATAAGCGACTGTGTCTGACAGTCTAGGTTTTGATGGAACTAGCTAAGTTTCGAACTAAACTGAGTGACTGTATATGACAGTCCTGAATTCTATAGAACTATCTGAGTTCTATTATTGAGACCTGAGACTGAGACTGTGGGAAATTGTCATTTAACCAACATGCCCCTAATAAGCTATTATAGCTGAGTTGGGGTCCAATCTGTAACCCCAATTGGAAGGGTATCAATACCATGCCACTGGTAAGGACAAGCTGTGAGTAACCCTCATTTAACAGGTACTCTAATGAGAACGACGGGATCCTTATATAACAAGTTAAGCCACCTCATCTACCCTCAACTAGTAGGTTTGATGTCTCAACCTATGCTGGCTACGTAGTTCTGGAGTGCAAGGATTGCTTCTAAGAATTACACCCTCTAATAATGGGTGAGTTCCTATCCTTGGGCTCATTTGGTGCTGAATCCTACCCCATCTGAATAGACACTGAACATGATTAACTGATCTGAACTAGACTGCATTCATTAAGTTTCTTGACTGATGGAACACTACTGAGATTACTAAATTTTTGAGATTTCTGAGATTACTGAGTTTACTGAGTTTTCCTGAGTCATATGACTGATTGAGTTCTATGAATCATGGCTTGGCTGAAAGTATCTAAAAAACATGACATTGGCTCTAGGCACACAGCTAAATTGTCGGGTACAAGCACCCCCAGGACTCGATAGCATGAAACTGACAAGACATAACACTTCTTGACACATGACCATAGTCAACAATTCATAGTACAATCATTGGGGATTTTTATGAAGTATTCGCATGCTATAATCTTACACATGATAGGAATGCATGCAAACATATCATAATTTCGTAAGCCTAATCTCATGAGCATTACGTCAATCCATTACAAAGCATAACAATAACATGAGAGTCATATCAAACATAAGGGAGAAACATGGACTCATCAATTTTGGTCACAAATGAGTCATAAGGTATAATTCCTATTCTCTTAGGAATTTTATCAAATACCTTGCATGCATATCTTTAGGCTTAGGCATTAATATTGAAATAATACTTCATGGCAATATTTTACACTTCCAATGTATGAATTTCAACCACATACTAACATATTTTCATGATAGTCATTAAAGACTTCAACTTGGAAATCAAACAACAACATAAACATGGATATAATTCAATACATACAATGGAATCCAAAGTTCATATTTCAAATAGGGTTTCTTGAGTTTCATGGGTGAAAGGAACCCATGAATCAACACTTGACATACCTGGGTGCATGATTTCTTGAAGATTAGTGGAGGAAAGATTGAATTCTTTCCTTGGGATTAGACACTTAGGGTTTCTTGTTCTTGGGGATTGATCTATGAGAGAAACCCTAATTTGGTGTTGTAGATGAATAATAAAGTTATGAGCTCTGGTCTGGTATAATTAGGGGTCAAAATAGGTGGAAAAAGACCCAAATACCCTTTTAAAAATGGCTTAAAATTTCTGATCGAAAGTGGCAACGGTTTGGGCGATGGTCCATCGCTGGCTTGACGGTCCGTCGGTCCATCCTGGCTACTTGGCCAGAACTTAAACTTCCTGCCTCATCTGCGACGGTTTGGGTGACGGTTCATCGCTAGCTCCATGGTCCGTCGGTCCTGGCCATCACACTTGGCCAGTAGATGGGTTCACTGCCTTAGTCATGACGGCTTGGGCGACGGTCCTTCGCTAGCTCGACGGTCCGTCGGCCTGACCGTTGCTTCTGGGCAGTTCCGACAGTTCTCTGTAAAATGTCCATAAATTTGTACTCCGATACCGGATTTGGACGAAATTGGTATCATTGGAAATCTAATTCAATTTCCCATATGATAAAAAGTCTAAATTGGGAAAATTATATTTGATTTAAATATATATCATTTAGGAAGTCATCACTAACTCTTCTGGAGACTAGATATGACTAAAGAAAGTTTGGGGTGTTACAGGAAGATGTGGAGGAAGCGAATTAGGATAGAAAGCTAGTACATATAGGAGGGTTAGGGTGGGGGTTCAAGGATTGGGGGTGCATTTGGTACGTTAGTGTAGGCTATTATTATGTGGGTGTCTTAGTTTTGTTGTGCCATCTTATTTTATGCTTTTATTATGAATTTGTTCATTATTTTTTATCTTGAGCTGGGGGTTTATCTAAAATAGCCTTGATACTTCTCCGGAGGTAGTGATATGGACTGCGTACATCTTACCCTCCCCAGACCCCACTGTGTGGGAATACACTGGGTTTGTTATTGTTGTTGTTGTTGTCGTAAGGTCATGTTTGGAAGTCTAAAATAGCAATTGTATGCAATTAGTGTTTGACGCATGCTCCAGTCTACCCCTAGGAAGCATGCGGCGTACGCTCCATTCCGGAGCTCCAGAGTATGTGACGCACGCTCATAGCACATTTCTGAATTTTTTAGCTTTTGATTCCGCGTATTGGAGGATAATAAGGTCTTTATTCTTACGTCAAAACCGTCCTAAACACATAATATCAACCCCAAATAGCATAGATACATCATTATTCACTTTCTTCCTCTCAAGAACAAAGCCTAGCTCTTCATTCAAGGTCAATTTTCAAGAAACCCACCATGAACTTTATGAATTCTTCAAGCAAGGTATGTTAAATGTTCATCCATGGGTCCTTTTCACCCATGGAGTCCAAGAATCCAAGTTTAAGTTTAAAGTTATGATTCTTACATGTTCCCATGAATTTTGCCTATAGATTTCCATGAATTTCAAGTTTATATCATATTTCTATGAAAAATTGTTGTTTTTAATTAAACCCTGCATATTTGAATGATTTTGTTTGCTGATATAAGCCTTATTCTGGGGATTTAGTTTCAAAATCACGCTACTACTACATGCTTTAAAAGCTACTTCCATGTTTAAGCCATGCATTGCAAGTGTTTGATGAAATGCCTCAAAGAATGAGTTTTGAATGTTGATTACTTGTCATGTTCTCAAAGTGTTGGGGGTTATGAATACTAAAAATCTTAGCTGTTTATTTAGTCTTACCATTGTTAGTATGTTTTTAGATATAGCATTGTCAGTTCAGCCAGTAAATCATGTCAATAAGCTCAGTTCAGTTTGGTAATTAGAGTCCGTTCTGTTGGGAGTAGGATTTAGCACCGAGCGGACCCAGGGATGGGGGATCACCTGCCAGTTGAGGGTGTGACCTTTAGTAGCAATCCCTATGTTCCAAAACTACGTAGCCAACATAGGTTGAGATGTTAACCTGGCAGTTAAGTGTCGACTCATATCTCATTAGGGCCCTGCCAGTTGAGGGTGATCCTTAGTCCTTCGAGATAACTCTTTAGTGGATCCACATAGCTATTGTTAGTACCCGTGGCACAGTACTGACACCCTTCCAACTGGGGTTACAGGTTGGACCCCATTTAATTTATTTTGGGGTACGTCAATCAGATGATAGCTCCCATAATTTCAATCCACTAATCTGTCCAGTACTCATTTTCAGGTTTGCTTGACCATGACATACAATCACTAGTTGTGCAGTATCAGTATTTCAGTATGTCAGTTTACAGACTATCCTAGTTTCATGTTATATGCTTGGTCATGCATTCTTAGATTTTTCAGTTTTCATGCATGCTATACATCAGTTATCTTATGCCATACTTACAGTCAGTTTTTATTCATACCCATGAGCCATGCATATCAGCCTAACCCCATTTAGCATACCAGTACATTCAAAGTATTGACCACATACTCGTTTCTTGCTCTATGATGTCTCATATCATAGGTTCAGACGCTCAGGTTCCTGACCGTACTTAGACACTCCAGCTCATCCATAATAGTAGCATGGTGAGTCCTCATGTTTTGAGGACCATTTATGTTTATTTTAGCCCAGTTCAATAGTCGATCGAAGTTAGTTGGGACCTGTTCCTTCAACTCCTCAGTCAGTCAGTTAGAGGCTTTCGGATATTTCCATTCAGTTATTCAGTTATTAGATGTTATTGACAGTCTTACATTATTATTTTCAGACAGATATTTTCAGTATTTCAATTTCGTATTGTTTTCATAATTAAAACCTTATGGCATTTTCAGCTAAGTTCCGATATGTTCTTTGTTATTTTATACAGTGCTCACGGTAGGTACCAACATGGGTTAGCTTATGGTCCTTCAGGGTTGTAGGCACCGTGTGACGCCCAGGATGTACTCTCAGGGCATTACAAACTTGGTATCAGAGCCTAAGGTTTTAAAGTGTCCTGGGTAGTTTGAAAGCAGCATTGAGTAGAGTTTTGTGCATGGGTGTGAAGTGCGCCACACTTATGGTCAAGAATCTACAAGACATTTTCGAAAAAGTTTCTCTTCTTTCAGTGTCTATGTTGTGCAATTAAGCATGAGCTCAATTTAAATGCTCTTTCTAATCCAATTTCCTTTCCATTTACAGAACATGCCTTCCAAAAAGACTAACTGAAGGAGAAACAGGAATCAACCCGCACCTTCACCTATTTAGGAAGATCCCCTGAACGAGCTTGACTCTCATGCCAAATTCAGAGTGATATTCACTACCTTAGATCACTCAATATCAACCCATAATAATCAGCCGACTACCATTCCAGCCGTTTTGGTAGCCAATACTACCGCAGATAGGATTCAGGACTTCACTCGAATGAACCCTCCTTTGTTTTTGGGATTTAAGTCTGATGAGGATCTATAAAAATTCCTTGACATGGTTCAGAAGGTAACTGATATTAGGGTTGTGTTTACCATCTTATTCGAGTTAAAGACTCTAGTTCAGAGACTCTAAATCAAGAGTCAGTTTCAGTAGTAAGGGAATTTCCAGATGTGTTCCCTAAAGATCTTCCTGGAGTTCCTCCTGAAAGGTAAATTGACTTTGGAATAGATCTACTTCCAGATACCCAAGATATCTCTATTCTGCCATACAGAATAGCACCAGCAAAACTCAAAGAGTTAAAAGAACAATTAAGAGACCTTCTAGATAAAGGATTCATTAGGCCAGTATTACCCCATAGGGAGCTCCAGTTCTTTTCGTATGAAAGAAAGACTGTTCTCTTCGTATGTGTATCGATTACCGTCAGTTGAACAAAGTCATATCAATAATAAATAGCCACTTACCAGAATCGATGACTTGTTTGACCAACTTCAAGGTGCTAGTTACTTCTGTAAGATAGACCTCAGATCTGGCTATCATCAGCTCAGAGTCAGAGAATATGACATTTCGAAAACAACTTTCAGAACTCGATATGGTCACTTCAAATTTCTAGTCATGTCTTTTGGTCTTACCAATGCCCCAGCAGCTTTTATGACTTGATGAACAGGGTGTTCAAACAGTACTTGCACATGTTCGTCATAGTCTTCATTGACGATATTCTTATCTATTCCTATAAGGAAACGAATCATGCAGACCACCTCAGAATTGTATTGCAGACTCTTAGAGCTCATCAGTTGTTCACAAAATTTAGTAAGTGTGAGTTTTGGCTAAGATCAGTAACTTACCTTGGCCATATTATTTTCGGTGATGGTATTAAAGTTGACCCTGAAAAGACCAAAGCTATGAAAAACTGGCCCAAACCCATCTCTCTATCAGACATCAGAAGTTTCTTGGGTTTGGCTAGATATTGCCGACTGTTTATTAAAGGGTTTTCATCTATTGCATTCCCTATGTCCAGATAGAATCAGAAGAAAGTCAAGTTTATGTGGTCAGATTCTTGCGAGAAGAGTTTTTAGGAGTTAAGGACTCGACTTACCTCAGCCCTAGTTTTGATGTTGCTAGATGGTTCAGACGAGTTTGTTGTGTACTGCGATACTTCTAGAGTTGGTTTGGGTTGTGTATTGATGCATAGAGATAATGTCATAGCCTATGCCTTACAACTTAAGCCCCATAGAAGAATTATCCTACCCATGATCTTGAATTAGCAATCGTTGTGTTTGCCTTGAAAATTTGGAGGCAATATCTATATGGGGTGCATGTTGATATGTTCACGGATCACAAGAGTTTACAATATGTATTTTCATAGAGAGAATTGAGTCTTCATCAGAGAAGGTGGTTATACTTGTTTAAAGATTATGATATAAGTGTTTTGTATTATCCAGACAAGGCCAATGTAGTGGCAGATGCCCTGT
The DNA here is from genome assembly GCF_002878395.1 of Capsicum annuum. Lineage (NCBI taxonomy): Eukaryota > Viridiplantae > Streptophyta > Magnoliopsida > Solanales > Solanaceae > Capsicum > Capsicum annuum. The sequence continues at coordinate 50,977 of NW_025891604.1, forward strand.
AATATCCCAAGAGTACACCCTGGGTGTTACACGGTGATTACGATCCCGAAGGATCACAAGCTAACCCATGACTGATATCTACTTTGAGCACTGGATAATAATACTAAAATAAATGCAGAATTAGGCTGAAATGTCATAAGGTTCAAAATCTAAAATACAGATAAAATATAACATCTAGTAAAAGCATCTGAAAACTAAACACTGTCTGAACTGGTATAGTCTGAAAGCCTCTAACTGAACTGTCTGAATATGGAGTTGATGGGACAAGCCCCCAACTAACCCCAACTACCGAACTACTGATAAACTGAAATACTAGAATAAAAGCGTATCCTCGATAGATGAGGACTCACTACTAAATCTGCAACTGCTGACTGGATCTGTCTAAGCGCGGTCAGGAACCTGAGTGTTCGAACCTATGATATGAGATATCATAGCACAAAGAAAGAGTATACGATCTATACGTGGAATGTACTGGTATGCTAGATGAGGTAAGGCTGAATGTAAGGGTTCATATGCATGAATAATAACTGACTGAATGGCATAGAGTTACTAAATATGATAGTACATGGATAACTGAAACTACTGTAAATACTGAGTATGTAATATTGTGCACATATGTATATTATAACTAAGCTTCTTTGAAGCTAAGTACTGAGTTCTGATAATTGAGTAACTGATATCTGAAGTTACTGATAACTAAATTACTGATAATGAGTGACTGTGTCTGACAATCCTGATTCTGTAGAACTGAATGAATTCTAAACTGAGACTGAAACTGAGATTGTGGGAGGTAATCATCTAACCGACATGCCCCAAATCTGAGCTGATATGGGTCCAACCTGTGAACCCAGTTAGAAGGGTGCTAATGACATGCTACGGGTACTAATATTGGAAAACCAGAATGCCAAGCCTAACTGACGGGTGACACCTGGACGGAGCCAATCCTAATCTAACGAGTGACCCTTGGAAGGTAGTCAAGCCTATTCTGATGGGTGACTTCTTATCCTGCATTGGCCATGTAGTTCTAGATTACAAGGACTACTACTAATGACTCTGCCTCTCTGATGGGGATGCCGTCATCTCTGCGCTCGCTCGGTGCTAAATACTACTCCTAACTGAAAGACATAGAATTGACTATACGGAACGGGACTAGACTGATACTGAGTTTTCTAAGTTTTCTTGAGTTCTGTAACTGACTAAATTCTACTGATCGTGACATAACTGATACTATTCTATAACTATCATTGGCTCTAGGTAAACAGCTAGATTGTAGGGTATTAAATACCCCCAGGATTTGATAGCATAAAAAGAAAGACAAAACATGATCATAAAGGTATAACAATACTTACTTGCTAAAAATGCACTCATTTAGACATTTTGTCAAGCACTTGATATACATGAACTTGTGCATGAATGGGATCACATAATAACATGTTATACTTTTACTAGTCAAATCACATAACAATTTCATCAAACACTTGTAGGACATAAGCTTGTACATGATTGGGAACACATAATAATATTACTTCACATAAGCAATTTAGCAAACACTTAGGGAGCATGGATTATTAACATGATAATGGCCAACACATGAACATCATGATACATTAATTAATTTGTAAATTTAAGGGTTTATCAAGATAATCACATATTCATCACACATGCTATTCAATTTTCATGAAACTTGCAATCTAATCATGGATTGAAGCCCAACTAATATCATGAACATGAATTCAATCTAATTCAAACATGGAAATCATGAATCTGAGATCTTGTATGTTTAAAAAAAGTGTTCTTGGACTTCATAGGTGAAAGGAACCCATGAATGAACACCTAACATACCTGAGAAGAAGAGTTCTTGAAGGATTTCTTGAGGATTGACCTTGATTCTTTAAGCTAGGGTTTTTGCCTCTTGAGAGAGAATGTTTTAAATCTTGAGAAAAGTGAGTGAATAACGAGATATTAGGTTATTTAGGAAATAAATCTCGTGTTTAGGCTGATTAGGGGTTTTGAGAATTGATCAAACAACCCCTGAAATTAAATAATGGAAGCTGGAAATCCTGATTTTCACCTCGGCACGATGCGATACAATAACACCAGCTCACTGGAAAGTGGACAACTGGGAACTGGGCTGATGGTGTGATGCGGTGCCATTACGGTGCCTCACTGGATGGGAAACTGGGCCTTGGCGCGATGCGCCTTTATCGTAGAGCAATACTGGAAAAGTGATAATTGGAAAATTGGCTGGTGGCACGACGCGGTGGTATCGTATTGGCTCACTAGAAAATGACAAATACCATTTGGACTGCCTCCGTGATGCGATGAAGTACCAGGTGGTACATTATTTCACAAAAATGGCTCCAACTCTTCGCCCGGGTAGCGGATTTGGACAAATTTTATATTGTTGGAAAGCTGACTAAATTTTCTATGCATTGGTGAGCTCTAAACTGAAAAATACTAAGTATTTAATTTTTTTATATAGGATAAATCATGGACTGAGAGTTAATTTAATCTAGGGAAATACGGGGTATTATATGCCCTTAGTAGATTATCAATGGGTAGTGTTGTACATGTTGAGAATGAGAGGAAGAAGTTGGTTTAGGAGGTTCATCAGCTTGCCATATTAGGTGTTTGTTTGGTAGACTCAGCTGAGGATAGTGTATGGGTTCAAAATAGTTTAGAATCTTCCTTGGTTACCGAAGTAAAAGAAAAACAAGATAGGGATCCTAGTCTAGTTAAGTTGAAGGAGTCAATCAGAGATTAGAAGGTAGAGGTTTTCTCCCTAGAGGGAGATGGTGTGTTGTGTTACCAGGGTAGACTGTGTGTGCCATGTGTAGATGGCCTAAGGCAGCGGGTTCTTGCAGAAGCGCATGTTGCACATTACTCTATGCATCCAGGGCCACTAAGATGTACCGCGATTTATGAGAAATCTATTGGCGGAGTGCGATGAAAAAGAATGCTGCAGAGTTTATAGCTAAGTTCTCTAATTGTTAGCAGGTCAAGGTTGAGCACCAAAAGCCTAGTGGTTCTATGCAGGAGTTCAGTATTCCTACTTGGAAGTGGGAAGAGGTGAACATGGATTTTGTGATAGGGTTGCCTCGTTCACATCCCCAGCATGATTCGATTTGAGTTATTGTAGAAAGAATAACCAAATCAACCCATTTATTGCTTGTCTATACCTCTTATTCAGTCGAGAACTATGCCAAGCTCTATATTAGAGAGTTGGTTAGATTGCATAGAGTCCCACTGTCTATCTTTTCAGATTGAGGCACTCAGTTCACCTTTCAATTCTGGAAGGCTTTTCAGAAGGGTCTTGGTACCCAAGTTCATCTCAGTTAGCCTTTCACCCTCAGACAAATGGTTAGGTACAGAGGACTATTCAGACCTTAGAAGACATTTTGAGAGCGTGTGTTATTGATTTTAAGGGTAGTTGGGATGATCACTTATCTTTAATTGAGTTTGCGTATAATAACAACTATCATTCCAGTATTCAGATGGCCCCATTTGAGGCTCTTTATGGAAGGAGGTGTAGATTTCCTATTGGTTGGTTTGAGGTAAGGGAAACCGCGTTGACAGGGTGTAATGACCTGAGACTACCTTCTAGTCATCACACGGTGCTTGGAACCACAAGTGATCCCAAGCTAACCCATGAACTGACATACTATTAAGAAGCTGGATTATAATATAATAAATAGCTGTATTACTATGCAGAAACATAATCATACTAAAAAATCTAAAATAGATACAATAACGATAAAGCTTTACAATCTGATAAATCTAAAGGATGAAACTAAAATTATATGACTGACTCTGACTGATATCTATGAAACCTCTACTATACTGACTATAGATAGATGAGACATGCCTCCAACTACTACTAATCAATACACATGAAAATAAATGAACTGTACATGAACTAAAACTATTTAGATTTTCTGAAGTAGAAGAACTCATCACCTACTGGCTGGAATCTGCAACTGTCTGATCATGATGCGTAAGCTATAACTGATACCTTCATTATGAGACAATATAACACATAGACATATATGTGGATCAGTACTTCTGAAATGTACTGAGTATGCAGGGGTGAATGCAATAAGTAAAATTGATTTCATACGTAATCATAAAACATGCATTCTAAGTATAAGCAGACTCACCAATAGGCTGGAATAAACTGAAAACTGAAATATCTTAAAGCATTAGTGACAAATATTCTCTGATAAATGGTAAATCTCTACACTTAGTTTTTGTAAACTTA
>NW_025891605.1:0-1339 GCF_002878395.1 Capsicum annuum
TCTTATTTATCCGGATTATGACTCCTCGTTAATAAAATTTTTGAAAAAATTATCTTTTAACATAATATAACATCTATCACTTTGAAACGCAAAAATACTTTTTATTTGAAAGTATAGTTATATATATATATATATATATAATTGCTCCTCTTAACTTCAATATACCTTTAGAAATAGTTATATGAAATATGTAAACATATATGATTATTTGAAAAGTATATATGTATAAGAGTATGTAATAAGAATATGATAATATAGGCATATATATATATATATATATATATATATATATATATATATATATTAATTAAATTGCGAAACCTTGAATTTATTCCTTTTTAATTAAGATTAACGGGTGATTATTTAGACATTGACATTGTTTTTATATGCTATGAATTTTATTATTTCTGGTGACTATGGTTACTATGAGTTCCGATTCAAGTCCGGCAAATGATTATTTTGGTCATTATAAGTTTCGGTTCGAGTCCGGCTAGTGATTATTTTGGTTATTATGAGTTCCGGTTCGAGTCTGGCAAATGATTATTATGGTTATTATGAGTTCCGGTTCGAGTCCGACAAATGATTATTATGGTTACTATGAGATCCGGTTCAAGTCCGGTGCATATCTGGAAACCTATTATGATTTATGGGGATCAGCGCAGTTATAAACTATTTATGTTTATTTTCATTACTTGTGTGTCCCACCGGATTATGGGGGTGCGGATGGGTTAATTGTCTCCTTTAGTGTGCCTAGCGGGCTTATGGGAGCCCAGTTAGGTTATGTAGTGTGCCTAATGGGCTAATGGGGGCCGAGTTAGGTTATGTTTGATGTATCTGTTATTACTGCATTATTATTTTTCTATTACATAAACTTATTCCTTTACAACCGTTGCGTAGCTTGGTAGTTGTTTACCTTTCCATTCCTATTTCCTAAATCACGCCCCCGCATTGTAGTTATACCTTTTCTGTATTAAGCTCAGTCGGCCGATGATGCCTACTGAGTACCCGTGGTTTTTGGTACTCATACTACACTTCTGCATCTTTTTCCCGATGCAGATCCGGACGCTAACAGTTGACGTGATTCCTGCCTTTCAGTACTGATTCAGAGCAGGGTGAGCTTGCTATCGTCCGAGGCTGATCTTTTTCTATCTATTCCAGTTAGTCTTTTGTACTCAAGACTGCTTGTGTATATTGTGTACATTTTATTTTATTTTTGTCTAGTACTCTGGGTACCTTTTAGTAGTGGCTCTAGTACTGACCTTATCAGGTCTTGGGAGGGATTCATTGTATAGATCATACACGATCTTTTATTTGGTCTCTGCTGTTAGCCCGTTACTTA
>NW_025891606.1:0-1480 GCF_002878395.1 Capsicum annuum
TTTTTAAGAAGCCAAAATGGAAATTGTGTCTGCAAGGTATGTTGTATGCTTCTGAATCAGGTAAATACTTGTCTATGCATATGTCAGCAGTGAATGCATCATATAAAGCACAACGAATACGTGTATCTTGAAGCAAAATATGATGATTTACTATAGGAACTGGAAAAGAGAAACTGTTGGCGGGTGTCAAGATCTTATTAATAAGTTCAATCACTAGAATTTTTTTGCTATAAACAAAGATACACTTTGGACGAAACTTGTCTTAAAGACTTACAATAAACTATATATGAGAAAAAACTTCTATTTCAACTCCATGGATGGCAACTTGTAACGACATATAGGACAACTTGGGTTTTAAGAAGCCAGAGTGGAAATTGTGTTTGCAAGGTATGTTGTATGCTTCTGAATCAGGTAAATACTTGTCTGTGCATATGTCAGTAGTGAATGCATCATATCATGCACAACAAATATGATTAACTTGAAGCTAAATATATTGATTTTCTATAGGAACTGGAAAAGAGAAACTGTTGGCAGGTGTCAAGATCTTATTGATAAGTTCAATAACTAGAATCTTTTTGCTATAAGCAAAGATACACTTTGGACAAAACTTGTCTTAAAGACTTACAATAAACTTTACACGAGAAAAAACTTCTATTTCAACTCCATGGATGGCAACTTGTAACGATATATAGGACAACTTGGGTTTTTAAGAAGCCAAAATGGAAATTGTGTTTACAAGGTATGTTGTATGCTTCTGAATCAGGTAAATACTTTTCTGTGCATATGTCAGCAGTGAATGCATCATATCATGCACAACGAATACGAGTATCTTGAAGCTAAATATGATGATTTTCTATAGGAGCTGGAAAAGAGAAACTGTTGGCAGGAGTCAAGATCTTATTTATAAGTTCAATAACTAGAATTTTTTTGCTATAAGAAAAGATACACTTTGCACGAAACTTGTCATAAAGACTTACAATAAACTTTATACAAGAGAACACTTCTATTTCAACTCCATGGATGGCAATTTGTAACGACATATAGGAGAACTTGGGTTTTTAAGAAGCCAAAATAGAAATTGTGTCTGCAAGGTATATTGTATGTTTCTGAATCAGGTAAATACTTATCTATGCATATGTCAGCAGTGAATGCATCATATCATGAACAGTGAATACGAGTATCTTGAAGCTAAATATGATGATTTTCCGTAGGAACTGGAAAAGAGAAACTGTTGGCAGGAGTCAAGATCTTATTAATAAGTTCAATAACTAGAATTTTTTAGCTATAAGCAAAGATACACTTTGGACGAAACTTGTCATAAAGACTTACAATAAACTTTATACGAGAGAACACTTCTATTTCAACTCCATGGATGGCAACTTGTAACGACATATAGGAGAACTTGGGTTTTTAAGAAGCCAAAATGGAAATTGTGTCTGCAAGGTATGTTGTATGCTTCTGAATCAGGTAAATACTTGTC
>NW_025891607.1:0-710 GCF_002878395.1 Capsicum annuum
ATGAGAAACTGGATCCAGGATCCAACAAAGCATACACATCAAACTGAAATATATGAAGCATACCAGTAACAACATCAGGAGAGTCCTCCTGTTCCTGGAGAGACGGTAAAGCATAGAATCTATTCTGGCGCTGCCCGCCAGCATTGCTAGAAAAGGCGCCCTGAGCTGGGGCTGGGCGAGTCGCTGGAACTGGAGCACTAACAGACTGAGTCTGGGTCTGAGGGCGATAGTCATGACGCCCTTGTCCGTCCTGTGGACAATCTCTAACTCTGTGACCCATGTTACCATACCAGAAACAACCTCTCTTCTCTCCCCAACACTCATCCAAATGAGCCCTACCACACTTAGGACACAGGGGACGATTTGGCTTACTGCCAGTACTGTACTGGGACCTAGATGCATATGACCTGGTACCTTGCTTCTGCCTACCTCTATGCATGGGAGCACAAGCATATGATGGTGCTGGCATAGACGAACAATCTTAATACTGAGGGCAACTCCCTCCCTGCGATCTAGTCTAACCCTGTCAGTGCTGCTCGAACCTAGCTCTCTTATTCCCTCTCATTCTATCTCTCTCCTTAATCTTGTTTGCCTCAATCTATTGGGCATGAGTCATCAGCCTAGAAAGATTCATCTCACTATTCAACATAGCAGACCTATACTCCTTAACCACATAACTAGACACTCCAGTCACAAACTTACTCATACTG
>NW_025891607.1:810-26941 GCF_002878395.1 Capsicum annuum
AGCTCTCTTATTCCCTCTCATTCTATCTCTCTCCTTAATCTTGTTTGCCTCAATCTATTGGGCATGAGTCATCAGCCTAGAAAGATTCATCTCACTATTCAACATAGCAGACCTATACTCCTTAACCACATAACTAGACACTCCAGTCACAAACTTACTCATACTAGCCTGATTATCAACCACTAAGTCAAGAGCATACTTGGACAACTGATTAAACTTTAGATAGTACTATCTAACAGTCATAGATCCCTGTCGCAGGTTCATAAACTCTTCCACCTTCGCCTCCCTTATTTCCAAAGGGAAAAACTTATCTAGGAATGCATCCTGGAACTCTTGCCAAGTTGTAGGGACAGCTCCCTCACCTCTACCTTTTCTCCAAGCAATAACCCAGTCATAAGCAAGGTCTTTCAACCTATACATAGCCAACTCCACACAATGTTCCTCAGATACATGCATCACCTGAGTAATCTTCTGCACCTCCTCTAAAAACAACCGTGGATCCTCATTAAACTTGGACCCATAGAATTCTGGCGGATTCATCCGCATGAAGTCACGGATCCTGGCAGCAGCTGAATCACCTCCCTACTGTTGTTGAGCTGGGGCTAGGTTGGCATGAATATTTGCAGTAACAGCTTGGGCCAGTCCCTGAAAGGCTGCTCAAAATTCAGTATGAGACACATTTTCATTCAATGGGTCAGCAGGTTGAGGTTGCTGACCATTATTATTTCTTCTCGCTCGACGTGGAGGCATATTTCTGAAAGAGGAGAGCACAAATCAATAACAGAGAGAGACACTTTAAGCATGATAGACTTCTGAAAGAAAGAATCACACTTTTTCCTAAAACGTCTTGTAGTCTCTTGCTTATAGATGTAGCGCGCTACACACCGATGATCAAGACTCTACTTAACACAGCTTGTCAGACTCCCTAGGATACCTTAAAACCTTAGGCTCTGATACCAAGTTTGTAATGCTCTGGAAAATGGGTCCTGGAGCATCACACGGTGCTTGAGGCTACGAGTAGCCCCAAGCTAACCCTTTGAGCCATTTTTATTCAGCTCAACACAAATCAACGGGGTTTTCATAAATAACCCTCAAATGTCAACAGAGTAATCATCATCCAAGAATTAAAAAATTTCAGAAAGATAACAAAATACGACTTATTAGTCAACTCCCAACATCTATACTAGTCTGACAAGCCTCTAAGAAATTCAATAAAACCAGCGATCCATTAAGAAATGCCCCAACTGACTCATACTCAGTTATCAAATGTAAATAATCCCATAAAACCAACATCAGACATCACGTCCTCAAAACATAAGGACTCACCACAATAGAGGATGTAGAACAGCGTGCCCGAAGAATCACTGTCGAACCTGGAACTGAGCACCTGAACCTACATTTTGAGAAAATGTAGCCCACATCCGAAGATGTGGGTCAGTACTATGGAAAGGAATCGAGTATATGGGGGTGTATCTAGTTGTATAAACATCATCATCATAAATATTTATAAAAAATATGTAGGATGTATGAAAGACTCACATAGCCCGAAGAAAATCATCATAATCATGAGAGGATGAAATAAGTACAATAACACATGTGAGTCATCATATAATTTGTCAATCACTTTCAGTTCATCAAGAATATCAATTCTCATAATGTAAATATCATTTAAATCTTTCGAAAGAATAACTTTCACAATTCCACTTTCAAATCACTTCATCATTCACCATAGACACAAGGAAACAGACACACACTGGGAGATCCTATAACCGACATAAATCATGTGAGCTACATGGAGTCCAATGTACAACCCACGTTGGGGAGAGCCGTCCTATCCTTGCCATCGGAGTAGGACATCGATATCAAATCCACAAAAACTAGTGATCACTATATAAATCAGCCTCAGGCTCACTCCTAGGGGGCACGTAGTTCTAGGGAAGTAAGGTTGCTTTATACCTACCACTCGGTGCTAAAGATTGTTCTCAGACTTAGCTCAGATCATTTCAAAGACAATCCACAATAAAACAATTTCAGTAATTTATAAATATACATCGGGAGCCATCATGCTTTCCATATATCAAAATCAACCACGTTGTGGATTTCTTTCACACTCGAGTTCAAAATAACTCCATTAAGACCAAAAGGTCAAATCATTCAAAATATCTCAAATATTTAATATCAACGTGCTTATAACACATACTTTCTCAAAAAACACAATTTCCAATGGGGAGTCACGACCTAAATATCAAAATCATGATAAATATCGTTCAAGATTCATGCTTTATAACACCACACATGTAAATTCATCTTTCAAAATCATAAACATCAAGATTTCATAATAATCATCATAAGATATGGGTTCATGCTTCAAATTCATAAAAATCAAATAAAAATCATGTCTTTGTAAAGAAAATTACTTTTGGGCACAAGAACGAAAGAGAATTCTTGTTGAAAAACCCCACATACCTTGAATGATGAACTTTAGATCGATACTCATTTTTGAGATATTAATCGTGCCTTTGAATGATGGTTCTTGGAGTTCTTGAACTAGAAACCTGGAATCTTGAATAAATTTGCAGAATTAATGGCGAACTTTGGAGGTTCTTGAAGTTGGATGTAGGAGCTTAGGGTTTTTTTTTTTAGGGAGTTTGATGAAATATAACATATAATGCTTCTAATAGGCTTTAATATAGGGTTTGGACGGATTTTGGGTGAGGGGAAATGACCAAAACGCCCCTAAAAATCAAAAAAATTCTCGAATATGTCCTTTGGTGGACTGTTTTGATAGTCTGAAGTAGATCAACCATAACGTTTTACTTCGTTATTCAAATTGGATGAAACCAATTTCATTAGAAAGAGGACTCTCATATATTTCCGTTGATATATAGTATCTCACCCAGATCATTGTGTACGAGGAGTTATGATCATTTGAAGTTGATCCAAAAATTCACTTTTGATAGGCTGAAGTAGATCGACCATAACTTTTTGCTTTGCTAGACAAATTGGATGAAACCAATTTCATAGGAAAGAGGACTCGCAAGGATTTCCGTTAATATATAGTAGATCATCCAGATCATTATGTACAAGGAGTTATGATCATTTAAAGTTGAAGCAAAAATACGTCAGGCCTCAGTATTTTTTCCTGCACGTTTTACTGTTCACTACTCTTCACGGTTCGATAGGAATGTTCATAACTCATCGCTCGAGTGTCCGTTTTGGATGATCCACATATCATTGGAAATATTATTCGATACTCTATGCAATGGTGGGTCATAATCTGAGACATTTCACATGAAAAATTTATAATTCATTCTAGAAGATAGAACCCAACACGTTTACGCACAAAATTTCAACGAAAAATTTTTTGGGGTATTACAATATGACATAATGTAATATGATTTATATGACTTGCAAGTCTTGGTATAACGATACCAAATCAGACAGATGCCATGACAGATTTAGACCAGATAAGACTACATACTTTTCATACTTCAGACCATATTTTGAGAATGTTTGTATGTTTTAAAAGGGCTAAAATGGTCTCTAAGGGAGTTAGATGGTTATTTGAAGAAGGTATGAGTTCAGATAACTTATTGCCTGAAATCATATTTTGCCGATGCGGGAGTGATGTCTGTCCTGAAATATGGATTATCACTGTATACTTGCTTCATGCAGTTGTATACTCAGAATAGAAACTCCTATCCTTGCGGCAAACTTGGATAAAGGGCTTGGCTGGCTAGTCTAGGTGGACCCCATATAGCCCGTGGTATAACAAAATTCTAGGGTGTACTATCTAGCTCAAAACTAAGGCAAGAATTTGAGCCAATGTTTATGCAAGAATTTTTTAAATCTCATTGATTATGCCCATTCTTTGTATATAACATATACTTCAAGTAACAAATAGAGGCCACTATAAAAACAATTTATATATATATATTTACTTGAAGTATATGTTATTTTTGGTTAGTTCCGCATACCAATACTCTCCAAGTATTGACCCCTTATAATACAGGTTCTGAGACATAGTCCTGTGGTCCAATTCAGCAGTAGATTAACCTTAGACATTCAGAGTTGGTGAGCCTCCCTTACTTAGTAAGACATTTTATCTTCATATTAGTTTCAATTAGTTTGATGGTCCAGTTGAGGGCCTTGTCCCGACTTAGATAGACTAGTATCTCAGTAGAGGCTTCGTAAACGGTTTGGAAAATATTTGGATTTTCATGGATTATGTCTTAAAGTAGTAAGTTTGATTATGGACCCTTTTATGCTTTCAGTTTACCTTCCGCACATGTACTTATTATGAATTAGGCTTATGATCATATGCAAAGGGATTCTCGGACCTCTGTGGTTTGGGATACCCATCACGGCGAGGGCCCCGGCACCTGTCCTAGTCTAATCATTTTGAGCTTTTGGACCACAACCTATCCTAAACTAGTTTTCAGACCTTGAAGGCTCAAAAATTTGCTTCACATGTATCAAATTACAACTTCATATTCGAGACCCAAATGAATGAATAAATAAATAGATAAATAAGTACAAATAAATAAAATAATAATAAAATCGAGATTTTTAAGCCTCTTAGCGACTTCAACAATGGGGTTTCGACCCATTTCTTCTTCTTCTATACTCTTGCACCCGCCGCCATATAGTCGACTTTGAACTTAAACTTTGGACTTAACTCGAAAAGGTGAGCCTCATTTGCCCATTATGAAATGCAAGAGGAAAGAAGTTTATTTGGACTCCAAAGCAGATTCATGCAAAGAAAAAATTAAAAATAAATAATTAATATGTGTTTGAAAATTCTACACTTAATAAATAAATGATGAGATGGAAAATATAGCATTCTCAAGCATAAAGAAATAGTAAACTATGAAATCAAAGCAAACCAAATTATCCAACGAAAAGGAAATTAACTCATCTCTTAAACAATCTTACAAAAGATTGAATCTAACACAATATAATCAACTATCCCTTGAAAAGAAGACATGGATCCACAAGCATAGTTGCTTAAAATTTAGACAAATATTCCGTATAGATTAACATATATTTTCACTAATTACTATGATATAATAAAGTTTAAGGCATGTTTTCATTAAAGAAAAGGGGAATGAGCAAGAGATGAGAAAATCTTTCGTAGCACCTAAAATATGAAATACTAGATATACTAATGCAACAACACTTTTCAATACAACGTGGAGTCAATCAATAGATCTATAACTTGAAGAAAAATTCACTATAGCATGTGAATAACAATGGGAAGTCTAATTTAATAAAAAAAAACTTTAAGAAGTAAACCAATAAGCAAAGTGAAGAAATTGCACATATTAAACATGTTTGAGAAATTATATTCAAAGACAAGATAAGAAAAATGGTAGAAGATTAATTTTAAGAAAAAAAAGTCTCCAATTATGCCAACTCCTCTTTTAGTTTTATACCCTTTCAACAAAATCTATAACCCTAAAAACTTTTTAATTTAAACAAGAGAAAATCTAAGACAGTTTTAACCTTAAGGATGAGTAAATCATGACCACAAACATATATCAAAAGAACTTATCATTTCATCGTGGCATATAATCATGGAGAAAAATAACTCTTTAATCAAAAAAATTAAGGGTCGACAAAGGAGTTAGATCTTAAAAGTAATACTTAATTACAATTTGTACATGTGAATGAGCCAACTGTTATGTGTATGTCAAAGTGGTCAACTTCAACCTTAAGTGGTGATTTTGCAAATCGCTAGGCCACAAACATAGCACACTATGATATGTATTTCAAAAATAACACCAAATCCCTGGATACAGGTAACTCACTACTTCAGCTTGAGAAACAATTTCATAAACTCTTTGAAAATAACAAACGCTAGTCTGAACTTTATAAGAGGAAGGCATGATATTGCAAAACTCATTGAACCTCTTTGTCTAATCAATAAATGTCAGAATTTTCTCATCTTTTGACCAAAAAAATAGTATGCAAATAGAAAAAGAAATAAACAACTCGGATATGAAATAAACCTAGCATTTCTTCTCTCATATGAGGATTTTGAAATCCATCAAAATAATTAGCAAGCAGATGACAGGTTCTTGTGTTTTTACTTAGTCAATTACTATTTTATTTAGGAAAAATGAACAATAACAGCTATTCTTTTTGACATAAAGGAAACAACTTTATATGCTAAAAGCGAACATATCCATTGATAACGAATTTAAACAAGACATGAGTATGTATTTTAATCAAGAAAAGGTTGAGACTTTATCCATCTAATCATAATAATCAAAGAAGAAAGCCAAAGAAACACGTTCAGCTATTGTTAGCTCATTTTACATCATGAACATAAAAAATAGCCATAATATTGATATCATAATATCCTATGGCCTTCAAGGTCATCTACAGAAAACAATCCCGGCAAAAAAATTACAACTACAAAACTATGAAGAAGGAGATGAAAAAGAAAATGATAATAAAACTAATAAGAAAAGGTGTGTTTACCTTTTCTGGAGTAGCAAAACGGGACTTTGAGCCTTCTTCAAAGTCTTGACCACCATCAAAAAATAATATTTTAAGAACCACGATTAGCCTGGCGATTTTCTTAAAAAAAATTTACTAAAAAAATTTAACTCTTTGCTCAAAAAACTTTTCCCAACACTTTGAAACATGTCTCTCTACCAAAATAGTAGGAGTATTTACAGGAAATGATGGGGATTCAATTCTTTGAATCCACCAATGTGGGAGAAAAATTTAGGGGTGTTTTGAGAATTTAAAATTGAAGATAAGGTTTGTTAGAGGATAAGGTGAGGTGGAATTGTACAATCTAGTACAAATTTAAATTTCAAAATGGAGAAAGGATAGGGTTGAGGTGGAATTGTACAATCTAATATAAATTTAAAATTAAAAATGAAAAAAGGACCAGGTTGAGGTGGAATTGTACAATCTAGTACAAGTTTGAAATTCAAATTTGAATTTTGGGATTTGAATTTTAGATGGTTGTTGATTGGTTGCGGGTTGGGAATTGAGATTAGGATTTAATAAATGGCCCTAAAGCATAATTTTAGTCAATTTTATTTAAATTAAAATCATAGTGAAAAACAATTGGGCAATTGCATTGCAATTATGGCTAAATTAATTCCAATTATGACCAAATTCAACAAATTGACTAAAATCTAAATAAGATTCGTTATGAATTATTAACCGATTTAATCCCGAGCTTCTTGATTAGATAAAACCAAATAAATATTTCTCCAAGGAAATTATTTTTGTGAACAAATTATATTAAAATCAAGATTTTACCCGTTTGAATTACTTTTCAAGATTAATCTCAATAATAGTCTAGTTTTGATTAAAAAAAAATATTCATTTAAGTAACACAATTTATATAATCTTGTATATGTAAATACGAAAATGTATAATCGTCACTTAAATGACAAAATTAACTCAAACTAAATATTTTGAAGCATATTTATCTAGATGAAATAAATATTCTAATTTTATTAAAAGTCAAAGAAACTTGAGATTAAATTTAGTCATGGAGGAAAAAAATTAGGTGTCAATCGACATCTCCTTGCGCTTATGCTTCAAGTAATTTTTCAAGTCTTTCCTCAAAGATGGTAACTTCACGATTATAGCAGCTACTTAAAAAGCCTCATTCACAATCAAATCTACATCAAAGGTTATGTGAGTATCAAGAACAAAATTAATATGTTCAATAAATATATTAACTAAATTTATACCTTTAGCTAGAAGATCGTGGATGATGAATTGCAATTTTTGAACTTAGTTAACTACAGTTTTACTGTCTGCCATCTTAAAGTCCAGAAATCTTGCAATAATGAATTTCTTCATTCCAACTTCCTCTGTTTTGTACATCTTTTCTAAAGCATCTCAGAGTTTCTTTGAGGTCTTCATATTACTGCACACATTATATATTTAATTTTGTAGGACACTCAGTATGTAGTTCTTATACAAAAATTTGACTGCTTCCAAGCTTCCGTTACTATAAAGCGTTCTTTTTCGGGAGTTTCTTCCAGCAACTCAGAAATAATTTCTCTGATGAACCTTTGTAGACTCAACATAGTCAAATAAAAGAACATCTTCTGCTGCCATCTTTTAAAATCTACATTAATTTTTTTTATTTTTTGGCGGTGTCATGGCAGGAGCAACATTCGAACTACTTGAAGTAGCAATATTTGTTGCTGCGACATTCACCATTCCATCATTGACTTGATTTTCAATATTCATTTTTGCTTTCACAAAGGAACAACCAATTTAGTATTTCAGAATACTAACTATAAAGTTTAAAACTTTAAACAACTTGTTTCTAGTTTAACGATGAAACTTTTATGTTCTTTTAGTCATCAACCGAATGAATTTTAACTCATGATAAAATTTTATGTCTTTAAATCACTATTAAGTTCAAATAGAGTATATCGCCAAAAATCTTTAATCTTCAGAAATCCAAAAATACAGATTATTAAGATAAATTTCTTAAGATTGTTATTTTGTTATTTCGGGTACAAAATCTGTATTTAATCCACAATAACTTCAACACAAGTTCAACTAACTTATGAACAATAAAAATAAAGTTTCAAGAAGTTCAAACACAAGTTCAAATAGATGAAGAACTATCAATATGAGGTTCAAACTATTTTTCTAAAAAAATAATAAAAATCAACTTTAAGAAAAGGATATGAAGACGGAATGATAGAATCAAGTCCACTGAATTCACAGTCTGTCTTTAAGAAATTTATTCCTCTCAAGTACCCGAGGTTAATGGAATATATCCTCACAGGATAAAATAATTCGCTTCATAAAATAGTGATACATCAAATTTTCTAAACAACAAACTCACTCAACACTTTGAATATCATACTAAAGTTTTAAGAAGAAGATGATGATGTTTTTCACTTTAAATTTTTGTATCTTTAATAAAATGACAGCTCGGTACACTAAAGCTTTCGCTATGTGCAGGGTCTAGGAAAGGACCCCAATACAAGGGTGTATTCTACGCAGCCTTACCTTGCACTTCTATCTGAAGCTGTTTTTAAGACTTGAAACCGTGACCTCCTAGTCATATGGCAGCAACTTTACTATTTACTCTAAGGATCCCTTTCAAATTTTTGTATCTTTACCTAAGGAAAAATTCAAGTGTTTATAGACAAAAGGTGGTGCTTCAGAAAGGAAGAAATGATTCATAAAAAAATGCATTGTTTTGAAACGACACCTCACCTTCACTGGACCTGAACGCAGGTTGCATTTTAGCACAAACTAGAAAGTCCTATCTTGACCTTCTCGGGACCTACGCCCACATATAACAACCTACGCACGTACGTCATTATTTTATTTCAAAACAGCGCCTCAAAGGGTCACGTTTCTTCGAGGTGTGTTGTGATATGTGTCCATACATGCTATATGCGTTCGCAAATGAAAAATATTTTCTATCAAATTTTTGGATCAAATACTTCACTAAATCTCAAGTTTCAAATAAATTTTATCCAAAAATATAATCACTCAATCCAAATGGACAAATCTAAAATCAAATTCGAAGCTGAAGTCGAGCTGATCGAGCGGTCAAGACGACAGTGCAAGGCATGTCTTGTGCTTGCTTTACTATCCATATAAAGGAATAGTTCTCTATATAAGTATAAGAAATTTCCTTTCTCCCACCAATGTGGAAGAATTTTACTTCCTTAAAGTGAAAACACACTTTACTTTTTCCTCCATTTGTTCTCTCAATTTTTCATTCATATTTTTACTTAGAACCTAACAATAACTTCATCTAGTAGTGTTTTGTCGTAATTGTTTGATTTTGTATCAAAATATTAAAAAATTCTTTCATGAAATTATTCCAAGACTATACGTCAAACCGATCTTGGTTATTACTCTTCCACTACGACTAAGTACTGTCAACACTATAGTCAGACTATCAAATACTTGATATTAACGACTTCACGTGATCTTTGCTCAACATCATTTTCACTACTATAAGTAGAATTTCTTACGTCTATTAACATTTATTCCCCTACTTAAATGTAATAGAACGTCAATTCTGACGTGTCATTTAGATGTTCTTGAACTTCTAAATATTCATACGACTCATTTATTATTTCTTTCTCCAATTTCTATAAAATAAGTATGATTTTAGAAACATGATTTATGTCACAACCCAAAAATGAGGGTTATGATGGCACTTGTCCCGGCGTACCTTGACAAGTAAGCCTATCACCCAAACTGATACAACAAGAGAAAAAGACAAAAAATATTTAAAGGTAAGTCTTCTAGAATGAAGCCGAACCATATAAGTAATCATAACAATGCAGAAAGAACTTATCCAAAATACCAATCATGCCCAAAATCAGGTGTCAATAGTGCAAGAACTACTAATATAATCCAAGAGTCAAATACATCAAAAAAATAACCACAAAGGAATAATATCTATGTTTGAATACTAATAAATACATAACTATTGTAGAAATATAGAGGTGAATTTCGGATGCATGTATGTCCAACCGCTACCTTGAAAGCTCTAACAATCGCCCAAGTCAATCAAGTTGAGGCGCACTCGAGCTAGGACCTGCACCGAAAGGGCGCAATAGGCATGAGTATGGTCCACTTGTACTCAGTAGGTATCATAGGTCAACCAAGCAAAGTGGTAAATAAAGCATAAAAAATATACACTAAGGGCACGTCACCTGCAATCAGAAAATGTCCCACAATGGTAGCCCATACCGCTTGCACTAACAGTTCTAATATATCACATATATTGCAACATCACAACCAGATGGAACACAAGTATGCATTATAGCACATATAAGTAGAACAAGGGGAAACATGCATGTACAAGATCATCAAATACAAGTAAAAGAAGATCAGACAATTGCATAAAGGACAAGTCAATATGGCAATACGACACAATATAAATACAATAAAGTAAGTGTAATGTATATGATGATGATGATGATGATGCATAAGGTCATCGCACAACCTCCGGGATCATCGCATAATCTCTGTATACACCTACGAGGCAAGACTCCCAACTCAGGATCCATGGGGGGTTCGTCAACTCGTATACAATCCACATATATCATATATTCTTTTTGGCACATCCCTCGAAAAGGTGTTATCAGGTGTTGCCAGTGTTTCTCAGATGTTGTCATGGTGGTACCAATGTTTCATGAATGAGTATGATATGTAGATGTAATGCTCACAACCAATCACAATGAGTATTTCTACAATCAACCACATGATATATTTTTACAACCAACCACATGATATATTTCCACAATCAACCACAATGATACATTTTCACAACCATATGAGCCAATATCCACTCATTATTTTTGTTTCATCCATGAACTTCCACATGTCTCATATGCCAATAAGGTATGAATATAATCACAATACACCAATGGTACCATATTAAGAATCTTAATAGCACAATATAATTATTCACATGTATTCAAGGCTATTAAATCACATAGGACCCCACACGGTCACACATATCACATAATAACTCAATTTCGATTAGTTCTCACCCTTAACATAAATAGACATTTTTTATGATTAGTTCTTACCCTTAACATGCATTTTGTATCATCATTTACTATCCAGCCCAGTCTGAAAGAGTTAAGTCATAACCTACCTCAAAAGCCAAAATCGATCCGCTACACTTCGAACCTACGACCTTACTTTTCACGAACAATATTGAACTCCACTAAAAACATCAAATATGAAATCTACGTGATAAAACAAAACCAACGACACTCATAATAACTACTTTTGATTCGGGATCAAAACGAACCCCCGGAACGAATTCTCAAAAAAGAAGGGCAAAATCAAAACTCTACTTCAAAAATATATTCACCATATTTTTAGAAATCTACAGCTGAAAACCCAAGTCAAATTGAGTCAAAAACGAGGTTCAAATTGAAGAAAAACTATTTTTAAGCTTTACCGAGTAAAATCTTGGAAATTCAGGTTAAAATCAAGAATCAGAGTTGTTTTAAGGGTTAAATTGATGAAAAACTAGTAATTCTAAGATAAAAATATTATTCAAGTGAAAAGAAGTGAAATTGGGGTTTAAAATCAAGCCCTAAGATTTTTGTGATTTTGAGAAATTAATCAAGAAATGACTAAGAAAATGGTGAATTCTTACCTTTAATCCGTAATAAAATCAAGAAAAAGGTATTAATATAGCTTTCCAAGCTCTCACAAACTTTACTTTTAAGCTCCTACACTATTTTAGGGTTTAACTCCCAAGAGCCAAGATGAAAATAAGCAAAATGGGTCAAAAAGAGTGAAAAATCTACTATAAATAGCAGATTTTTCTGCAATAACAATTTCTTTTGGTCAATCGGACTTCGACGGGATGCCCGGAATTCATTCGAAGTCCGATAAATGTAAATGAACAATATAACCATACTAAATTCGACGTTCCGTACGCGATGGTGATATCAAATTTTCAAAAAACATCATTTTCACAAAGTTGACCCTCAAAACTCAAAATCACAATTTTTCAAACCGAGGTGCGAAATGAGATTTAAAAGTCGTAAGATCATATTAAATATGCTTACACCCTAAAATTGACATTATGGGTTTGCTAGAAAAGTCAAATTTTTCAACCGAGATCGTTTTGATCAAATGTGGGTTCCACACCCATATTTTTAATTTTTCAACTTTCCGACCAATAGGTCGAAATGAGCTCGGGTGCACCAAGACACGAACCAAAGACCTACCTAGCCTAAAATCGATATTCTGAAGCTTCTGGCACAGTTTGTTCGGCCATCCATCACACGGATCAAAAGATATTCACATAAGTCCAAAATAAGACTCTCGAAGCCATCAAAAACTACAGTATTGCATAAATGATACCAAAATGCATCGAAAATCATGTCAATTACTCCCACACCCCCAAAAATACCATAATACAATTACGGATAGGGGTAAAATAGTCAAATCATACAAAATCATAAATTTCACATATTTCATCAAATTTTTGGGTCTTACAATTTATTAAATGTCTTTTTAAAAAAAATATCTAGATATGTATCAACCAATACCTTATTTTCTTTAAGACAATAAAATAAACCTTCTTTCGTTTTCTTTGAATATCCAATAAACATGGATATTTTTGTTCTTAATTTCAACTTATATGTCTTTCTTTTCAGCACATATGTCGGACAAGCCATACAAGCTAGGCTTATATCCAATCCACAGTTTTGTAAGTACCAAAAAAATTGATTTAGAAGAAATTAAATAATGTACTTTATAGTTCTTAGGGATTAACCAAAACTAAAAAGGAAACAACTACGAATAAGTCAACAATTAATCTTACCATCTCCATAAGAGCCTTAGTTCTTTTTTTTGTGAGATAGATTAAATATTGTTCAGTTCACCGGAGATATTAATTATAAAGGTCTAACACATTAATGTACGACAAGAGATAAAATATTTATCAAGCTCATTAACACAAATGTTACCAGAGAAATAAACTCAATATCCATCTCTTATTTGATTAGAAACTAAAAATAAATTCTTTATAACAAAAAGTATATGTACAATGCATTCTTTTTAATTGATATCTTATCTCTGCTATAAGTAACTCTTAGATTGAAGTAAGTGTGTTGAATTAAGACATAATTAATCTAAGAGATATGAAATTCAAATAAATCATCAACTACACACCATCATACATATGACCATGCATATTGAATAGCTAGATTCGATACAAAAATTTAACTATTCATGCAAACTATATAAGTCATGTCAGATAATTCACCCCATAAATTAAAGCAGGATCAACTCAGATGGAGAGTAACTGTCAATTTAAGTCACATAAATATCTTATGTTATAAATCTTTGTTCCATTGAATCAACGTGTAACTCAGATGACGAGTTAATACAAGTTATCAACAACAAGAGATCAAAAACACAGTAATTAATCGTAATGAATCTATTCGATGCGTAAAGAAGGCCAATATCAACATGTTAACTCATTATATTACTGTTATATATTAATGGAGGTCATAGAAATTGAACCCTACCACCACTGTTTCATAAATTACCAAAAACTTATGTACAAAATCTCGAATGACCAAAAACAATATTACTCACATCATAACTGTATGTATTGACCATTGAGCCATTTTCACGAATCCACCAAATTCATGTCAATCAAAGTTCGTCAAAATTCAGAACTTCAAAAACATGACCAACCCACAATAGTCGATAGGAGGTCAATAGATAGTTAATTTTTAGGTGTATTTGTTCATATCACATATCATACTTATTCATGATAATTCGTAATTTCAGAAATTAAAATTATCAATCACGTAATTCTTTATAAAATAGCAATAATTTTCATCCAACATGTGAAACTCAAATGGAGAATTAAACCGTGTTACTAATTGCTAGCTATTATACTATGTGAGTTTATAATAAATTTATCTGATATGGAAGAAGACCTAAAGTCGACACATAAATTTATTATATCTCACTTACCACGTGAATTAATTTTGATTATCACTTTACATGTTTGTTTTGAATTTTAAAATTGACTAAATATATAAACTTTGAGGGAGAGTTAATACATGCTAGCAATTACTAAATTTATCTAGTGTGATTCTAATAAATTTATCCAATATGCAGAAAAATCTAAATCAATACGTAAATTTATTATATCACTTATAATTGAGAATGGAGATCAAAGAAATTAATTCTCATCATCGTTTGATCATGAATAATTTATGTATGGTGCTCTAAAAATATCAATGACTTAAACAAATAGACCGCTTAGAGAAAGCTCTCTATTAGCCATAATTCTCAATCAATGCATAATACAATTTCACATGAAAATAAAATAAAAATATTCAATAATCTAAAATAAATAATAGAAACTATTTATTAATAATGAATTCATATTCAAATAATATTATATGTAAGTGAAATAAATTAAGGTAGTGTATCATTGAATTTTATGATTTACAACACGCCACATATATATCATGAACATCAAATTTTAATGATAAATAAACTATTCATGCATTATACATGTATGATATCAGATTTATTCACTTTAATAAATTAAGACAAAGTTAACTTAGATGAAGAATATACTTATTAATATAAGTCAAGTGAATATCATCATTGTTATTTCTAATTTTATTGACCAAACATATAACTCAGACAAAGAGTTAATACAAGTTATCAATAACTAGCAATTACACCTAGTGACAACACTTAATAAATTTTATTCGATATAGAGGAAGACCTAAAGTCAATACGTAAATTTATTATTTCACTAGAATTTAGTCATGAAGACTATAGAGAACAATCTATACCACTATCATTATCGATTAAAATTTTTCTTAAAATTAATCTTTTAAAATAAAAATTATCCAAAACACCATTTAAATTACCTTAAATAATCAAAATATGACATGATTCACTACTTGACAATGAATTTTACTTATTAGGTTGTTTTCGATGAACCTAGCGAATTTCAAATCAATCAGAATTCATAAAATTTTTGATCTCCAAATCTACGAACAGATTTGAAAAACAACCAATTCAAGCAATTTAACAAAAAAATAATCTGATATACATTCTCATTATAGCATAATCATATTTCAGCTTTAACATATATAAGATCGATCTAAAATAATAAAGTTCTCATACTTGAATCAAATTTTAATCCGAAAAACTATCTAAAATCAATCTAGCGTACGTCGAATGATGAAAAGCTGCATAATTCATATAAAGGCGGTGAATTTCGCTCACCAAGCCTAAAGAGTTCAGCTCTTTATTCTGCACCCAGAAAAACTTAACAGCTTGTGTCACAAACCAAAAATGAGGCACGTTTGATTGTGTTTTAATAACCAAATGGTGGTACTCATTGGTCAGAATTATTTCAATCACAAGAGAAGTTATTTTTATGGAATCACAAGCCCTAATAATTTGATAATTGAAAAAAGGAGAACAATGTGCCCTTATTATTTACAACAAATTGAGAACAATCAAAATAGAATTCCACTCAAATACTTTTAATGAAGTTATAACATATATTATTACTTTTGTCAAATTAAATAAAAATAACATCATTTTTACCACAACTGAAAAGCAAGGCTCTTGTGCCTTATGTACAATCGTCGTTTTCAATTTGCACTCATCTGTAGTACCTAAAATTACTTTATACAAACAACAAATCAAGCTTTATAGAAAATTCATACTTTCTTCTTCCATGAGTTACACCAACTTCTTATAATAGAGAAATCTGAGGGCGAACCTTAATACAATGCCAAACCATCATCATTAAGATGAATTGTCTTGATTATACAATCTGAAAGTTATGCTCTTAACTCAATTTTATTGAGCAAGCAACTTTATGAATGTCAAACTGTAGGTTGACAATAAACGCACATGATCATCTTATATTGATGCATCTTAATAGATTACATGACTGGTGAACGGGCCCATATTCACCTTTTATTTTTTTCAGATTTTAAGGGATCCAATCCCAATATTAGTTGGTCCAACCAACTTATTATGAGAACAAGCAACATTAAAAGATCATGAAGAATTTTTGAATTCTTCAATATGTATTTAATACTTAATATGCACATCTTTAGGATGTCGCAATAGTTCATGTCAATTTATGAACTTTTATACTAGTAAACTTCAAGTTTATCATGACATGTATTTTTCACTTTAGTAAATTTCAGATTTACTATTACATGAATAAATTTCAGATTTACTACTTCAGAAGTAGATTTCAAAATAACTTTTCTCAATTATTCAGCCTCTTTTGTAGGTGAGTTGTGATATCATCACAATCAAGTGCACGTTTGCATTAATAAGTTTCTCATTCCCCAGGAATGGAATAAAATCATACCTTAAGCATATCAAATTATGATAGCTACTACAAAAGCAAATTGAGGCATACATATAATTTATTGCTACCACATTCAAATTATGATAGCTACTACAAAAGCACATTCAACTCAAGGAATGGAGCATACTTGATGGGACATGCTTCACCAAATACTCATTATTTGGCCTTAGCCATCATAATATCATCAATATGGTGCATTGAGATTCAAAATCAACGTCTTATCCACATAAAGGCGTCTTAGGCATAAATTGATGGGACTTAAATACAACATATTATTATCCTTTTGATAATATTATTCTTGAGGAATAAATTTAAAACATAAATGGTTTCAAACCAATTATTTTTCCTCAAATCCAACAATAATTATATCATTAGTAGCAAAAGATAAACATCATTAGTAGCAAAAGACAAATAACATAAGGAATTACTAACCTTACCTTAAGATTATCTTACCTTGTTTGGTAGAGTCTCATGCTGATAACGTGCTATAAAATAATAAAGAACAAGAAGAAGAGTAGAGAGAATAGAGAGAGTGATTCTTATTTCTTCTCTTGAGAGATGTGAGATCATAAGATGATTGATGATACAATGAACAAAACACCTCTATTTATAGGAGAAAATACTCCTAGTTTTTTACTAAAAAATAGATACTTCAAATCCTGATAGATATCAACTAGATCTTGACAGATCTTATTAGATCGATCTTGATAGACATTCACTATAATGTAAATATATTTATAACAAACTTCATTTAATTCCTAATTATTCAGTCATAGTAGGGACCATAAATTTAATTAGTAGGGCCTCCAATTATGGTATTAATTCACAAAATGAATGAATTAACATATCGTAATAGATTATAGATTATTCCACTAAAAATCTATAATCGCACTCCTCGGTATAATTTTAAAATCATTCATTAAATTTATTTAACTCCCCTATTAAGATTCCAGGTACCAATAACCGAATTAAATTTGTAACTATTTAATTGATTTATTAATTTAATCCTTTCTTCATATGCTTAACTTATTTCATGTGACAGATGCAAAATTCACCTGCAGGTTTTCACATAAAATATTATAAGCTACCATAAAGAGTTATCATCACTCTCGAGGCAGAAATATGAATTATATCAACTAATAATTATTTCACAAATGTCATTTATCATTATTCAACCTATCAAAAATGTTTTAACTCATCAAAGAGTTTCACTGTTTGATAAATCAAGACACAATATATATATATATATACACACACACACATGATGTTGATCATAATAATTATATCAAGATTAAGAGCATAAGTATATTTAATGATCTAGAGAAGTTGTTTATAAATATTCAGAACATAAACAATTATCTCTACTTGATTCGTTCAATACACAGAAAGTGCACTAGCACAAGTAGTTGGAATACAAGCATTCCCATGATCAAGATTAAATTATGTGTAATCTTGTGATATAATCATTAAGATGTTTATTCAGCTTCATTTTTTATTATGAACGTGATATTTATACTTATATGAATCGATGATTTAATCTTTTGTGTATAAGATAAATCCTATACATAAAATCAGATATTATATAAGTAAATGAACACATAGCTAAAGGTACGATCTATTTAATTCGTTATTAAAATTGAATAAATAATTTTTCTATGATAAATATTATATCCAAAGCACATGATTAATAGTATATATCCCAACAGTAACATCTTACAAATATAAAATATTCAAAATAAAAAAGTACAAATAATTTTCTTGTTAATTAATTACACGAAAAAAAAATCAATTGAGATAGATTAATCAAAATTTCAAAGTCTTAACAACTAGTTTTGTATTAATGCTAGCCTATATATTCGTTAATATTATAATAATAAGATATATCAAGTTGTACACATACTATATATTTCCTACAATATTTGGTATTTCTAATGCCATGTCAAATACTAATATAAGAGGGTGCAAATTAAAATATTTAATATAAAAGAATTTAAATTTCAAGTTAAAATTTTACAGAGAAGCCTCATGTGCATAACTGTAAAATATATCTTTCATTAGTTCTTTATTTTTCTAACCAAATTTAGAAGTACGTCACTTAACTGATAATAAATTATGTTAAATATGCATTTTATTTTGTAATTATATGATTTTTTTACAAAATAAATCAATATAGATCACAATATTATCTAATATTCTCAAATAATTATATTACAATATAATATTATTTGCAAGTGGATACTAACTTTCGAAAAAAAATGTTTAAGTTTTATCTAATTAATGATATTAAGTTTAATATTTTATAGTTATTTTTTGTATTACATAAATTTATTAATTTCAAATATGTGAACGATATTGAATAAATTTTTTATTATATAAAATCAATAAGATAATAATTTCTATAATTAGTTTCATTTAATATTGGCTGCCAATCGCGCGGGTACTAATACTAGTATATATATAAAAGAGATTTAGAGACCTGATGATGTGGTAACTCTTCAATGAAAGAAAATATTTTTATTTTTTTTCTCGAATTTTTGAGATTTTTCTCTTTTATATTTTCCTCAAAATGTTTTGTTAGAAATTAAAACCACTTTCTCAATTACTCTTTAATTATCCACATTATTGCTCAATTAAAACCCCCAAGCATTTAAGAATATTAAGACCATTTCCGTTAGTTTAAAATATTTCCTCACTCTAATAATTAATTTCAATTAAATTTAATTTTAAAGATAAAAAAAGGAAAAGAAAAGAAAAACGTTCCTCATGAAACCTTAGAATTTTTGGATTTTTCTCTTATCTTACTCATACCTCCTCAACTTCTAATCTTAGGCTGCATTTATTTTTTTTAAAGATTCAGACGTCTGAATCTGAATGCACGTCTGAATGATTAAGATGTTGTCTTTAGATTTGAAAACTGAATGATTAATACTGTTTATTTTTCAACATCTGAATGTATAAAAAAAAGTTATTTGTATATATAATAAAATAAAAAATACAATTCAAATAAAAAACTAATTATATATCATAAAAGTATAGAATTTAATACAACAAAATTATTATTTGATTGAAAAAAAATATTTATGTTAGTTAATGATAATGGAGATGGTTTATAATGGTGGTTGCGGTGAAAATGATTGATGTTAGGGATTAGTAATGTTGGTGGTGATAGTTGTGATGGTTGGTATTGTAGTGACTGTTATGATAGTGGCGGTTGATAATGGTGGTGGTGGTTGTGATGTGACTTTGCTTGATGTTAGTAGTTGGAGTTGTTGATTGTGATGGCTGAAAAATGAATGCATGATGGTTGACGATGTATTGGTGCTAGTTGGAGATGTTGTTAGTTGTGATGGTGGAGATGGTTGTTCATAGAGATAAATTGTAGCAATGGTAGTGGTTGAAGTGATGGTAGAGGTGGCGTTACTAGTGACAATGATGGTGGCGGCCGAAGAATGCATGGAGGTTGTGATGTATTAGTGGTAGTTAGCGGTGTTGCTAGTTGTGATAGATGAGTTGGTCGATAGTAGGAATTGATCGGTAGTGATTGATGATGGTGGTGGTAAATATAATTAGAATAATAGAGGTAGTGGGTGTGGTAGTGATTGACAATAGTGGTTGGTAGCGATATTTGTTGTCGATGGTGGAGGTGGTTGGTGGTTGATAATGATAGCGGTGGAAGAGGTGGTTAGTGGTGGTGATTGATGATTATGAACAGAGTAACAGTGAATATTATCTAACACCAGAATACCTCTTCAAACCTATTAAGACTTGATTCTAGATCTGAATGATTAAGACCTATTTAGACCTATTAAGAGCTAAAATCTTGACAAAAAACAAATGCACTTAATGGTTTGAAGTCTGAACCATTTAGATTCGGACCTCCATTAAGTGCAAATAGAGCCCTAATGACAATTAACAACCACAACTTTCACGTTTTATGTCCTAACTGTAAATTTTGATATTTCATCATATATTCTTCTATAAGTTAAGTTTTTTTCCTATTCAATTGTCTATAATGGGTTAATATTGTGAAGTTGAAAACTTTTCATTTTAAACTGACATTGATTGTTGGCAACATAATAGTTTTGGTGATTCATGAAAACGGGTATGTAATTTTTTATTTCTTTCTTGTTGGCAGCATATTAGTTTCTTGGTTCAAGAAAATGGGCAATTCATTTTATTTGTTCTTTGCTTGATTTATAAATGAGTCTTTTGCATGACATTTGTAAATTTGAAGAAAAAATTAAAGCTTACTTTGTATAAACTATTAGTATAAAGAAATATTGCTACCCTAGGTAAATTGAAAAATATAAATTTTGATTTATATTTGTATAAGTAAATTCTTTAGAATATATGTATGTGGATTTGAAATTTAATTTGTTTATATAAATGAATTCATTAGAACATATTTATATGAATCTGATCTCTTTATGTCAATGTAAATTGTTTCAAGATCCAACAAAAAAAAAATCATAATTTTTGAAAAAACAACATACCAAAGATTGAATATCAATTTGTGAACCATGAAAATGGTTGCTGTTATGAAGTGTAAATTCTTCTTTTTATATATACTCTTTTGATTTTACAAAGAATAGAAAATATGGAGGTGTGTAAGTTATTTTCTAATCTTTTGATTTACAAAGAATGAAAAATATATATTCAAATGATATTTGAAGTTATATAAAAAAAATGAATTTATGATTTTCTTATAAAGTAAAGAATATATTTAGTATGATAACTGGAGGAGAATGAGGAGACAAATTTCTTTTTTGGTGGTGAGGAGACAAATTTCAAAATAGAAGGAAGCAAATATTGAATTAAATGAATTTTTTTTTTAAGAAAAAGAAGGTAGTAAGGAAAGGAAAGAAAAATCTAAAAGTACTAAATAAATAATAAAAAATAAAAAGAAAAAAGAAAATATTTTAGGTTATGTGGCTTTTAGTTTTACTTTTCTTTTAACCACTTTTAAAAATATTCTTTATTTGATATATTTCAAATAAGAAAAAATATAAAAAGTAAAGAATAAACTCAGAGTGATAATTGAAAAAGAATGAGGAGGCAAATAACATAAATACAAAATTAAAGGAAGATATTGAATAAGATGGTAAGAAATAAAAAGAATAGGGATGAAGGTAAGGGAAAGCAAAGGAAAAGAAAATTTTAAAAATACTAAATAAATGATAAAACATAACAAAGAAAGAAAATTTAATGTAAAAATATAACCTTTTTAAGTTAGATTGCTTTTAGTTTTACTTTTTTCTTTTGATCTTTTCTATTTGACATTTAATTTAGAAAAAAATTATAAAATAATTTTAACTTTCAAAAATATATACACACATATATGAGAAATGTTAAAGAATTTACTGAATGAGAATTAAAAATATAATTTCATAATATAAAATTAAAGTATTATAACTATGTAAGAAAGAAATTTATATGAGATAATATTTTATTAATTTTTTAAATAATGTTAATTTTTTTAATGAATATCTTTTACATTTTTCTCTTCCTTACTTTTAATTACTTTTAATTTTCCTTTATTTTTTGTTCCAAGAAAATCATAAATAATTCTGATTCTTAACTATTAAAAAAGACACCATAGAGCTAGCAAGAAGTTACAACATTTTTATTATTATTATTTTGCATACTTATTTGTTTATTAAATTTTGAATATTAAATTACTCATTCAACTTTCATTGTTGTTGTTGTTCTTATTATTATTATTATTATTATTATTATTATTATTATTATTATTATTATTATTGCTTCTTCTTCTTTGTTTTTATTTATTTTAACTTAGATACGGTAATGTGGTAAATTTATATAACTAGCAATTACATTTTTTTTTCTTTTTTGCATTTTTCATAATTTTTATATTTATTATGTGTGAATTATAATGCTTGATTCTTACCTTATGCAAGCAAAATATGTCTCTGTTTCATCTCATTTCATTTCTTTAGGATAATTATGTGAAGAAGCTTATCATTTTTTTATTATGTACTTATTACACATTTATTTCAAATTATAAAATCAGCCAGAATTCATTTGTGAGAACATATAAAGATTTTATCTATATTTTTCTATTTAGTATTTGTAATGTTTGATAGAACTTTGAGTCTAAAAATTTTTAGTATATTCAATTTTTTTTTGTTTTCATTCTTCTTTTTACTTAATATATCTAATGCACCAATGATTTTGACATTATTTTTAGATGTTTACAACTGCGTAGGGTCTGTCTTTTTATTTTTTTTAAGGTCATGAGTTTTTTTCTTTTTAAAAAATATAGTTTTGTAAATATATTTATATTTCATATAATAAACTTGTATGCTTAGATTGTCTTCTTCAGGGCGGAAGAGGAGTGCGAAGTAATTTAAAAGTAAAATTAATTTTCACCAAAAAAATATGTATTTACATATTTTTATCTTACACACTATCCTTTATAATCAATTTCAGTATTTTAATTCATTCAAATATATAATTGCTTATTTATAAAATTGATTTCAACATTTCTCTTTAACATGTAGGTGCTTATAACTAGGGATGTACAAACCGAACCGTTAAGTCAAACCGAACCGATGAATCAAACCAAATCAAGAAACAAAATTGACTTATGATTTGGTTTGATTGGTTTGGTATTGGCAAAAAAAATCGATCATTCATGGTTTGGTTTGGTATTAGAAAAAATAAAATCAAATCGAACCCAAACTGAACCGACGTAATACATATATAATTTTAATTTTTTATACGTAAAAAACTATTACTTATAATCTACTTTATAATTACTTTTATTTTTTTTTTATATTCAGAAAATAGATATATATTCTAGGGCTTTTAATTATAGTATTTTTATATTAATAACAAATTAATACAAAGCTCAATATCTATATCTATAATCTATCTATATCTATATCTATAATATATTAAAAGTGTGAAGGGCCTTAGAAATGTTGTTTGAACTTTTTGTCCTTCATTAAAAGTTTTCGTTTTAGACAAAATCGTCTTTTCACTATTTTTTTCTAATTTTTAAAAGTTAATAATTAATTAATATATATTTATGGTAAAACCTTTTCTTATTAGAAGTTGTCAGAATTAATGACAACTAATACTTTTTTCATTAGTTTAAGAATTATAGAACAACTAAATTTGATTTTAATAAGATTTGAAAAATCTAGAAACAAATATAAAAGCCTTAAAATAAGAAAATTTTAATAAGTATTAAATTTTAAAAAGTTCTAAATACATAATAATAAACATCTTTTTATTATTTATCAAATTATTATTTAACAATTTTTACTAAAAAAACACGTCCCACCTCAAAAAAAGTAGTGTTAGATTGTAGTTAGCATACAACCTAATTTCTTTCTTTTAAGTATGGTTTTTGATTTAATTAGGAGTCCTTAATTTTCTTTTCTTTTAAGTTTCGTTTGTCTTGACTTTTTATAATAATTAGTTTTTTATGAAAAAAGTTTCTCAAATTAGATTAAATTTCTTACATGTTTCATCAACTCTTTCTTAAAAGGAAAAAAATTGTACATCTATATATTGAGCATTCCTTTTTTCCAATAAATAATAGAATAACATTCACAATTTAATTGTTAAAGAGTATGTTCAAGAGAAGATTAGTTTTGTGTTCTTTAATATTAGTTTTTAATTTATAGGTCAACAATATTAAATATTATGCATCTTTTATTAACCTTTTTTTATCATATGATTTATTGTAATTTCAATTGTTGGCTTTCGCATGATGTGCAGGTAAAGAAAAATTATGTGAGTGTGTGGTTGAGACTTCATGCCAATTACGAGAGGATTTAAAGGTATGTTTTTATTAAAAAGAAATTATTTCTCATTCATATTAGCACGATTTATGTTGTTAAGGCGTTGATTAGAAGTACACGTTCTACTCTTTGATTCGATTTTATCAAATTTCAATTCAATTCTTTAATTTACAATTTTAAAAAGTAGACATCGAACACCGAATCAAACTATTTTCAGTTTGGTTTGTTTTCTTTCAACTTCATTTTTATTTGATTCGGTGTTTAAAATATTTGAACTTTTTGTCCTTCGTTAAAAGTGTCTGCTTTAGACAAAATTATTTCTTCAATATTTAAGAATTGAAATTTTATTAAATATTTTAATAAAATACAAAGTGTGAAGGATTTTTGAGAAGTGATTTAAATTTTTTGCTCTTCATTAAAAATTTTTGCAATAGACAAAATTATCTAATTTTAAATAATCAAATATTATACGTGCGAGACACGTGGGTTTTAACTAGTTAATATAAAAACCTAAAACTCTTTAATTGCTTCACTTTTTACATTTTACTTTTCAAGTTTTCAGAGAGTTCTCATCATTTTCTCATCTTACTTTTCTCATTCGTCAAGTTGTGATTTATGTTTGTTTCTCTTCTCTCTTCTCTCCCTCTTTTTTTTATGAAATTATATTATAATTAATTACTTTATGGAGTTAAGGTTTTAATAAGTTGTCTCCAATTCTTCATTCTTTTGTGTGCTCACATTTTATGTGAAGGAAACTTTCAGACAAGCTACTGTGACTAGTGACTTAGAAATTGAACTACTTAGGTATCCACATAATATTACTTTGAGAGATAGTAGTTCAGACGTCTTAGAAATTTGTCAACTTAATTTTTATTGGAACTACTCTATGACTATTATTTTTTTTTTATCTTTTTAGTGAAAACATTTAATTTTTTTCTTCAATCACATTATAATTGTAAAAAAACTGAGAAACTCAAAAAACCAAAAAAACTTGACTAAAATCGACATAAAAAAATCGATTGTATATTGGTTTGATTTGGTTTATAGATTTAGAAAATCGACATTATTGGTTTGGTTATATTTTAATAAAAAATCGAACCAACTCGACCTATGTACACCCCTACTTATAACTATTTTTAATCACTTCATCCAAGCATAATCTTATTTTATTTTATGAAACAAACTTAAAGAAGATTTTATATTTCATAAATATACTTTGCGATTATTTTCAATATTCAAGTATAATAAAAAATAAAATTCTAAATATGATTTAACTTATATGACTGCGCGAAGTGCGGCCAAATTTACTAGTTATAATAATAAGATATACCAAGTTGTAGACATAACTATATATTTCGTATGATATTTGGTATTTATAATGCCTTGTCAAATGCTAAGTTTTTTAAAAATTCATACTAAACACCATATATTGAAATTAATGTATCAAACAATTTGATTTCAATGTAAAAATTCAATATAT
>NW_025891607.1:27041-37743 GCF_002878395.1 Capsicum annuum
ATAGTGTGTGTGTGTGTGACCCAAGGGTAAGGCTAGTAAAACGTTTGCTTTAGATCCCTAAGATTTGAGGCCTCAAAAATTTTAGTAGTAAATTTTATAATTTTAACTTTATTTGAAATAATAATGAAGGTTGGGAAGTACGTCTCAAAAAAATATTTCAAAAAATAAATAATAAAGAAAAAAGCTAAAGCATCTAATTTTTACCAAAAATTTTTTAGAACACTAAATTAAATAACACAAACTTCATATTAATAAATAAAATTTTAACAACAACATCCAAATTAATGTATTACAAATAAATATCTAACATCATATTCACTAGAATTAATCCTTTACTTTTATTAATAATCATATTAATATGTGAAGTTAAATCTTATATGTCTTTTGAAGATACTACACCATAAATAACTAATATGCAAGAAATAAAAAGATAATTTTAAATTATTATATATTATTTTTGTATGTATGTATATATATTTAATGCTTCATATTAAAATTTGACTTTAGACACTACTTTTATTGAGACACCCCTAAATATATATCACATGATGCTCATTCCTACCCTATATTATCTTCTTGGAGGGATTTCCATTTAAATAAATTAATTATTAAAATATTTAGAACTTTAAAAGTTCAAGATTAAATTGATGAATATTTTCTTATTAATAATAATTTTTCATGAAAATTACAAAAATCTGAATTATAACGCACAACTAAATTTAATATTACTAAAATGAATAATAATTTAAGACATCGCTATATATAAGAAGCGTGAATGTTGAGCAGCTTGGGGCTGTCCTGGTTGCTCCAGCTGCCTGCTTCACCTACTTGCATAATTTTTATATCACCTCTAATTAATTATTATAAATTATTTAAGTATTAGAATATTAATAATATTTACTAAAAAGATAGTTTTCAAAATGAGTACTAAGCTCTTCAAAATTTCATTTATTATTATTTGAGGATTTTTTTTTTCAGCTGCTTCAATAGTTATTTTAACGTATCACCTCTAATTAATTATTATAAATCATTTAGGTGTTAGAAAATTAATAATATTTCATAAAAAAATAAAACAGACATTTCTGACATGTCCGCTTTAGCTGGTTCGATCGTTATTTTACTATATCACTCCTAATTAATTATTATTAGTCATCTACGTATTAAAAAAATATTATAAAGTCACGTAAGTATCAGAAAATTAATAATATTTAATGTTAAATTAACTTGACGTCTTATATAAGATCAACTTAATTTTTTTCACAAATATTTTTTTATAATAATTTTGTTATATCACTTCTAATTAGTTATTATAATTCATTCAAGACATGTCTACTTCGCTGCTAGGGGTGCGCGTTCGGTATTCGGTTCGGTATTATCATAATTCAGATTCGGTAATTCGATAATCGGTAAATGAAAGTACATACCAAATACCATACCATTAAACATTGATTTGGTAATTCGATAATCGGTAAATTAAACTTTAATTCGGTACAGTATTTGGTAATACCATATTAAAGTTAAATTTGGTAGACTCTACTCTAGGTCAAAGACAACAGTTTACTTTAGAACTGAATCAAAACACAAGATAAAGTTTCTACCCTATGCCTTATGTAAACAACACTTTTTAACACTTCATCAGTGATCTTTTATAGCTCATTCATCATTTGTTGATTTAACATAATAACTGTTTAATGCAGAAATGACTTCGGAAGATAATAGCCACATCTGTTCCTCAAATATTTGCCTCTAGTGACTAGTGAGTGAGTTTAAATAAAAAAATTCACTAATCCTTTCATCAAGAAAAACTTATGAGATATTTAAAATCATACAACATAGTGTCAAACCTTTTTGATTACTTAGATATGACAGAAAATGAGTATCTCTGCATCAACTCTCCCACTAGACATAACTTAGATATACCTAAAAATTGCATCAAGACTAGACAAGTTCAGGTTGTCTTGATAGATAGAACTAAAATGAAGACAACACGAGTGATATGAAATAATAACTTCATATTTGAACATGTTGTTCACTGCTGCTAACAATAAAAATTTTAAAAGTGATTTTCATTTAAAAATTTTAAAATTAATATAGTATTATAGACTTTTAGGTTGTGGCCTTTTTTTGACCTTTTGTAGAATATTAATTTGGACTCGTGACCTATGAGTATAGACTATGGTCAGTTAACAATAATTTAGTTTTCGGTAAATACCAAATACCAAATGGTAGTAAAATCTTTTACCAATCCCGAACCCAAATACCGTAATTTTAAAATTTTACTCTCAATTACCATACCAAATACCGAATACCAAATTCTTCGGTTCGGTCCAGTAATTTGATTTGTGGTATTTTATGCCCAGCCCTATTCGCTGCTTCAATCGTGATTTTACTATACCACTCCTAATTAATTATTATGGTCATCTAAACATTGTGTCACTTAAATTGGAATAGAAGAAAAAGTATTATAAATCACAGTATTTAAAAAATTAAATTATTTTTAAATATAATTGACTATCAATGCCACAAAATTTTGAACAAGGAAAATAACATATATTATTTGAAATTTATATAAAAAATTTTTATAAATTATAATATTTAACAGCTTAAAATATCTTTAAAAAATTAATCTATTATATATTCCAAAAAAATACGTAAAAAATATTATAAATCATAATAATCAACAACTTAAAAAATTTAAAAGATGTAAAATATTTGATTGACTCTAAAAATTATACCAGTGTCACTTAAATTAGAATAGTTAAAAGTATAATTGAATATCAACGCCACAAAAGTTAGGAAAAGTGAGTAATATGTATTATTTAAAAATCACATAAAAAAAATTATAAATTAAAATAGGTGACATCTTAAAGTATCTAAAAAAATAATTTGTTATATGTTTAAAAAAAATACTTAAAAGAGTACTAAAATCACAATAATTAACAACTTAAAAAATTATAAGGATATAAAATATTTTGTTGACTCCAGAAATTATATCATCACCACTTAAATTGGAATAGAAAAAAAGTATTATAAATCTCAATAATTAAAAAATTAAATTATTTTTAAGATATAATTGGCTATTGATTATCTAAATTTTATTTATGTCATATAAATTGAGACTAAAAAATATCATATAATGCACGGGACCTCGACATCTAATAAATAAAAATAAGGGCGAAACGAGAACCTTGACTAGATCGTGTATTCTTGTAATTTCTTTTTCTTTTTTATCGTTTTAAGAATATTTTCTATTTTATCGAGATGTGACAATTTTTTGAAACAATTTGCATTTCAACACTAGAATAATTGGCTCTTTGTGAAAAAGAAGGGGGGGAATTTTGAATTTGCATACTATTTGAAATTATTTGAATTTTATTTTGTTATTTTTTTAATTTCATAAAAATAAAATAATTTTTTTATTATATGAATTATATCATTATTGTTATTGCCCGTCATTTCTATAGTTTCCGTTAATATTATTTTGCTATATGACATATTATTTTGTATTTGTTCTTCTCACTAAAGTAATTTAGCACGAAATAGATATATTTTCGGTATCCAGATCATTTGGAGAAAAAAGGTTATTTATATCACTCAATTTAACTATAATTTAATTGCTCTTAGATTGAAGTGTTTCAGGAGTTAAAAGGCGAAAATAGTACATTTTCCTAAAGACCGACAATAACTCAACAAAAATAACAGTTGTCTTAACTTTGAATAATATAAAAACAAGAAAGAGGTTACGTTATTAAGGAAGACTTCAAAATTATCGTGTTTTTCAAAAAATATTGTTTATAAGTTGTTAGGCGCAGCAGTTAGAATATGACTCATTGGTCAATAAATTAGGTTAAGATGAGGTTCTTAGGTGAGGTTACATGTCTTTTCTTATTTGTTCTAATTTTTGTCCATGGAATTATCTGATAGTTGTTCTCGAAGGAAGGTGACAAATAGCTTTAATGAGGTATACTAGGATGTGATAACACTACAATTAAGTTGATCAAACATTATAATTGTAAAAAAATGTTTGATGTCGTAACTCAGTAGTAAATAAATTAGATTGAGAATCATGAAGTTTGATGTATTAAATTATTTATTTCATTAATTTTAATTTTAATAGATATAATTATTTGATAATCTTTGCTAATGAAAAGCGATAATGTTTTGATAAAATTTATCAAGATGTATTAAAAGAAAATAGTCATCTCATAAAATTATTGAGAAGTGACCAAGATGAAGGGACTCTTAAAGTATCTTATTAGTTCACGTTGTGAAAATAATGGCTAACAAAAATATAAGATAAAATTACTATAACAGATCACTTTTGTAATTCAATTTTTTCACAAACATAACTAAATCTTTACTCCTGACATGTGAACAGGACACCGATCCAACTCTAGAAAACAAAAATGTTTGGTGTGGATGGGAGAGAGTGGACATCCATGATTTGGTTGTTTTTTGCGGTGGTCACATGGTCATATCTAGAAAATAAACAACACTCCAAAACTAGCCCTCTGTTTTTCACAATTATATACTCCTAAAATAGTAAAATCTCCTGTTTTTTTGCTCCTCCGTACTTAAGAGTACCGCTCAAATTAGTTAGTCAAGATGATAGCCGGGAATGAAGAATAAAATTAAAAGGAACAATAATTGTTGGTACCAACTTTTAATTTGTCAGAACCAAAAAAAAGATTGGGGGAAAAATGTTGATCCAATTTAAATACTTGACCACCATATTTATTTTGAAACATTTTCTTAAGAACTTTTAGCTTTTTGGAAGTATTTGTTTTGGAAAATAGTTATGCTACAAAATAAACATAACTAAAGTTTTCTAAAAATTTTTAAGGACTTTCACGTAAGTGACAGTTAATAATAGAGACTAAAACACTAACACATCTTAATTCAATTTGTTTTGACTTAGAGTCCGTTTGAGATTGTTGTTACAAAATTATTTATTTGAGATGCAATTTTATAAAATGGCTTTTTAGAAAAGTACTTTTAAAAAAAACAATTTGTGTTTAATAAATTCATTTGAAAAGTGTTTTTAATAATCAAATTTTGTTTGAATAATCTTTTTGAATAAATGTTTTTTTAGACAAATGACCAAAAAGGACATCTATCAATAAATCTTTATTACTAAAATCAATTCATAAAGAAAGTGTATTTTAAATATCTATTAAAATATTTTTAAGTAATTTTTTTATCTGTTATTTGTTATCTTTTCTTTTGGATATATTTTTATCGTGTCAATTCTAAAACTAAGTAATCATATTTATATACGTATACTACATGATAACAAATATTTCAAATAAAATTGTATCTATTATTTGTTATCTTTTTTAAAAAAAAAAAATTTACTGTGTCAAAATTTACTACGAATAAACAATCATCATATTTATATATATACACACACACACATTACATTGTAACAAATATGTCATTTTTCATGAATTATTAATTTAAAATTAAATATTCAAGAAAAAAAATTACATGTGCTATCAAAATACAATCTTGTAACGTGATTCATCTGTCAATTTTTATCATTAATAATAAACAATAAAAAAAATTATAT
The DNA here is from genome assembly GCF_002878395.1 of Capsicum annuum. NCBI lineage: Eukaryota > Viridiplantae > Streptophyta > Magnoliopsida > Solanales > Solanaceae > Capsicum > Capsicum annuum. The sequence goes on from NW_025891607.1 coordinate 32,611, forward strand.
ATTCTTTAGTCATCATCGTCAATGATATTTTTTTAAATTTATTTAAAGAAAATGAATGAAAATATAATAACAATATATAAATCATAAAGAATAGAATTATGACGTAAATTTGAAATGTAAAATTTAAAAATCAAACGTTAATTAAACTTGTAAAATATGTTAATTAATAAGGATTATATATATATATATATATATATATATTTGTGTGTATGTGATAGGGATATTGTTGTCATACAAAAATAATTTTCTGCTTTTGCTTCTTCTTTTTTTGAAAAGTAGAAATTTTCTGTTTCTTCCTAGAAGCAGAAAAACTACTTCTGCTTATTTTTAAAATATTTTTTGCAAGTTTACCAAACAGTCCTCTTTTTAAAAAAATGTTTTTTTCTTAAAATAAGTGCCTATTTTAAAAAATAAGCAATCCCAAACAGACGCTTAATCTCCAAAGGAAACACGCAATTAACCATCAGTAGATGAAAAAGGCCATAGTAAACATTTGCATCCGATGTTGCCATCAAAATATATTATTAATGAATATATCTCTTTGTTAATAGTATTTTTTTTAATCCCTAAATAGTAAATTTTGATTTTAATTTTTGAGATATTTGGTTAAGATATATAGTAATTTTTAATCAATTAAATTGTTTAATTTCTGATTTCTTTACTTGTGAATATTCATAAATTTATCGTAATCATTAATTGATTCATCACTTAATTATTCATATCTTATGTTAAGTTTGTATTATTGCGTTATGTTTAGCAGTAATATAGTTTGAACGTTAATAAAATAAAATTGTTTGAACGTAGTCCAAATAGGGCATATCTCAGTAATTTATTAAAGGTTAGACATAATTAATATCACACACATTGAAATACTATTGTACCAAATTATATACTGTTTTGAGAACTTTAGTTTTAAATATTACTTAGTACTTTTTTCAACTTCAATTATTCAAACATACTTACAACTATTAGGATTTTCTTTTTGTATATAATATATTTGTTTCACAATGCTCGTGTTAAGTCCTGATTCAAACTCAAAGTATAAAAATAATAATTTTAAATTTAAAATATAATAGATATTATATATTTTTTATTTTAAAATCAGTATATCTAATGATCTGTTAAACAAGTCTTGTTGATATGTTTTCATAATTATTAAAGTTGTTAATCACATAATTAGATAATTTTAACTAAAATAAATTATTTATGAGGAAGAAGATATTACCAATGAATTAGAATCTATAATAATAATAATAATAATAATAATAATAATAATAATAATAATAATAATATATTAAAAGTGTAAAGGGCCTTAGAAATATTGCTTGAACTTTTTGCCCTTCATTAAAAGTTTTTGCTTTAGACAAAATTATTTTTTAATTATTTTTTCTAATACTTTAAGAGTTGAAAATTAATTAAATTTATTTATGATTAATCTTTTCTTATTAAAGGTCATCATAATTAATGACAACTAATACCTTTTCATTAGTTTAAGAATTCTAAATCAATTAAATTTGATTTTAAGAAATTTGAAAAGTCTAGAAATAAATATAAAAGCGTTAGAATAATAAAAATTTTAAAAGTATCAAATTTTTAGAAATTTTAAGTATGCAATAAGAATGTAATTAATGATTTTGTAAAGATTTAACTTTAAAGCACAATGAAAGATTTTAAATAAGAAAAAAATGAAACTTCTGATGGTAAAATATATATGTGTTTACATTAAAATATATTTTTATGTTTACATTATTATATTAAAGTGTGAAGGATCTTTGAAAAATGATCTGATTTTTTATACTTCATTAAAAATTTTTTGCAATAGATAAAATTATTTAATTTTAAATAATCAAACGTTACACATGCGAGACACGTGCAGTTACGCTAGTATATCAAAAAGCTTCAAGTAATTCACCATTTTATATAATGGCATGATTCAAAATATTTAATAATTACACGTTGATGAAGATCACAAATAGAAAAAGAATATTGATATTTTTATAAAATGTGTGAGTATTTATTTTCTTATTTATATCTAAAAAATAAATTTATTTTGATATTTATTGAGTTCTAATTTCACTCATAATTTTGTGGCAATTGTTTTTGTAAATTAATTTTTTTTTAGGTTAGAGAATCATCTGAAAAAAGTCAATGCTTTCAAAATTTTATTGTAATAACTATAACCTCAATTTAGAGCCTTCACAAAAACTAATTAAGAATCTATTAGGATATTAAATGATAATTAAACTACATTAATATATTACTCCATTCCGTCTATTTACTTATTATATTTATTTTTTACACGCTCCTTACAGGAGTAACCTATTCATCTCATTTTAATTACTATTTTATACTTTTCATGTTCACTACGAGAAACAATAGGTACAAGATATTAGTTATTATATTATAATATTGAAAAAAAAACTATGTGGTTGTAGTTGAAAATCATTGCAAACTTTAATTTTGTATTAAAAGTCAGCTTGATTTTTTTTTTTTTGAGATAAAGTGATTGTTGATTTAAAATGAAGAAAGTTTTAATTAAATAGTAATCTTACAAGTGGCAAGAAGAAACCAATTATTAAAAATTAAGTGGAGTAGTCTTACTAGAAAGATTAGGGGCGGAAATAGAAATATGTAATAAAAAGATATTATTAATTGCCATGTGTAATAATTTCATTTCACCAAAAAATTAAAATACCAAAAAAGTTTCTGTAAGGACTATCAAAATCTCAAGAACTTCTCGTATAACTAATGTTATTTGGCCTGTGCTAAGCCCAGATTCAAAATTAATATTAAAAATTTAACTTGTAATTTTTCTTCCCTTGCACTTGATGCATTATGTTATCGAAATAGCAATTCGACAACTACAAAGCCTATTTATAATACTTTATGTCTGATCATATTATCTAACATTTGTATACCTTATATTACCTCTCTTGCCGGTACAAAATTACACATTATGATTTCAATTTTTTAATGTAAATATTGATGCATAAGTTTATATTTTTTTTAATCTATAAATTAGAATTTTACAAAAATAGACTCATGTTTGAAGTGAAAATATTGTCATCAAAGAATAGTTAGTTACTATTACTATTAATTTATCGGATCAATGAATCTTTATAAAATTATGTATATTTATTTATAAAAAAAACATGAAAATATAGAATTTATTTTGACAACTTACAATATTTTGATATGTTGTTTATGAACTATGATTTATAACTCATGTAAGATTGTATAAGAGGTCGGAAAGCTTTGATACTCCCTTCATCCCAGAATAAGTGTTACCTTCTGAATTCAAGATGAAGATTAGTTTTTTTTTCAACTAATTCTATTATAAAGGTCAAATGAAAGGGATCATTAAATAATGAATAAAGGAAAAATAATAATAAGATGTAGACAAAATAATAGACACATATAACAATTATATTGCATAAAATATTTTGTGAGGACTACCAATCCTATCTTATTCTCTCTTAAATATAAGTATGGTTAGTCTCACTTGGTCCATGCAATTATATTACCATTTTATAGTTAGAAAGATTCTTCTAGATTTTTTGTTACTCCGCTTTTTGTTTGTTTGTGTATAATACTAGATTAGCTAAAAGTAGTTCAATAATTTCTCAATACTTCTAGAATATTAAATCACATATTCGTTTCAATTTTTTATCCTAGTTTCTTTAGTTCATTTCGTTTTAGAAAGAATATCTTTTTCTTTCTTGAAAACTGTTTAAGATTACAAGATTAAAAGATATTTTGGTCTTTTCTACATATCTTTAATTTAAAACTACAAAATTTAAAAAAAATATTTTTTGTTAAATTTTGTGCTAAGTCAAAATCAGACAAATAAATTGAAATAAAGGAAGTAAAAAATTTTGTAAAACAAAAATTTTTACAAACAAATTGTGCATCAAAACTCTTCTCCTTTTTATTTTACTGAAATATTTTGAGTGAAAGTCTTTAACGATCTAAATTAAGTTTTGCCTTATGTTGAACTAACTTAATTATTTTTTTCTCAATTAAATTTATATTGATAACAAAATTTCGTAATAAAAAAATAATGTATTTAAATAATATAAAAAATATTTGATGCTACAAATTATTGTATGATCACGTCAGTAAAGTTAATTTATAAATAAATATAGTATTTAAATTAAATTATTTATAAATCTAATTCAACAAAATACTTTTGTAGATGTTCCTTCATTTGGTCAAAGCTTATAAGATTACTAAAGCTTCAATTAGCGGTAAAAAGACAAAATAAAGTTCCTTGTGCGGATTAAAAAATAGGTATTATTATGTATTCTCTCTTATTATTATTTTCATATAAAAAGAACACAAAAAAAAATTGAATTTAATTTTTGATTTGATTGGATAAATAGATCTTTTGTGATGTCACTATTACTTTTTTATGACTCATCACTTGTATAACATTTAAAAATTTCATATAATTAATCAAATTTATTAAAATAATTGAGAATTTACAGAGTTATTACACTTTTATTTAAGAATAAAATAGACAAAATAATCATATGAAGACTATCAAAGTTGGAGATCCTCTCTTGTATACCGTAGCAATTTGCAAATTATGTGACAAACACATGTTGGGCCTACTCTAGCCAGTCTAACAAAGTTGGACCCCAATCCATCTTTTGTGGATGACTTTTACGAATTTACTAACGATAATAATAGAAGCTACATTGTTGCAATGGATAACTACTTCAAAGGAAAGAAAGAGATGGAGATCACCCGTCAGGTACATTATTATGTTTTTGGTTAAGTTCCCATCCTTTTAATGGATCTTCACTATATAATTGTTCTAATTTTTTCTGAATTATTTCTATTTTATTTATTGAAAATATAGTTATTTCTGTTTTATTTATCGAAAATACTACTAGTTCTACTGTATCTTCAGTATTTTTTATATTTTCTAACTTTTGTGTAATTTTTTCACTTCCTTTTATCCAATCAGTTTTCTTTCTTATTTTATTATTAACTCTTTTTGCTTTGTCCTAACTTTCCACAATTATAACAAGTACATTCTTTTATAGATTTCTTCTTTCTATATGGTCTTTTATGTTTATAATTCTTTACATAATATCTTTTTCTTGGTTTTTTATATTTATATTTTGA
>NW_025891607.1:37843-38191 GCF_002878395.1 Capsicum annuum
CTTGCTCCTAACGTATCTACTATTTTTGCTTCTTCCCAACTTTTTACCATTTGGATACAAAAATGCACCAGGTAGATATCAACATTTTATGGATAATTATTTTAAACAATTATCTAATTGTATAGTATACATAGATGATATATTATTATATACAAAAACCAAAGAAGAACATTTAAAATTATTAGAACAGTTCACAGATATAATAGAAAAATCTGGGGGGTGCGCGGATTTAGTAGGTATAATAGATTTATAGGTATAATAGATTTATATTTCTAGTGAATCTATTTTTATTTATGCGTGTATATTTTTTAAATGTTGGATTTTTATCTTTTAATGATTTACTTTTTT
>NW_025891607.1:41191-62456 GCF_002878395.1 Capsicum annuum
AGAGATTTTAATGGAGTGGGGGGTGAGGGTTAGGGGGCAATGCTGATAGGGTGGGGGTATTGGATGGAGGGTGGGGGTGCGGAGTAGGGGGGGGGGGGGGGGGGGCTGCTGGGCATGGGGGGGGGGGGGGAGGTGTAGGGTGGGTGGTAAATTAAATAAAAAGGAAAGATTTATTGAAAAAAAATACGAAATTAAATACATTTAACACGTGACAGCATTTGATTGGTGCGTGTGTTCAATCTCTTTCTTGTGACTGAGATTCAGCAAAAAATGGTGTATTTACAACGGATTAAGTAAGAATCTTGAGGTAATAGGTCAAATTCAAAGTTTAGGTGTCTTTTTGAAAATTCCGACCAACATCAGGGGGGTAATTATGTATTTACTTATTAATGTTATTACTCTATTAGTTTTCTGCCTTTTAGTTATGCCATAGCGTGAATCCCAAATAAAACAAATATCTGTCCAAATTAAAGGAGTACATTCCCTGAATGGTCACCCATGTTTGGGTAATTACCTATAAATATCACTTTTGTTTTATTTAGGACAAGAATAGCATCCAACTTTTCTCTTTTTCCTTAAAATATACTTATTATCTCAAAATCTTTCTCTCTACTACTTGGAATGTCATGTCATTAAATTTTGGTTTTTCTTTTTGATAAACGTCTAACTTATCAAACTTATTTAATTAAAGTTTTATCCTAATTTTTTTTATAAAAAAAATTACACATGATATATTGATAATTGATGATTAATCTAATTACACCAAAAACTTAGGTTATTTTATTTGATATGTAATCTTCAAAGTTTCTTTTATTTACTTATTTATTTTACCACTTAATAATAATTTTAAAATACAAGTACTTATACGAATTGGCACAGTAATTTTTTTGTTGTTTATTTTATATACTAAAAATTCTTAAAATGTAAAAGAAATAAACAGATGAATTTCATATTTTAGACATTAAGTTTGTTATTTATATGAGAATAAAAAAATAAAATCACCTTTTTTAGAAGGAAAGAAAAAATTATGTAGTCTTGAAACAAATTAAACTTTTTAAGAAATATTAACAAAATGATACCTTCTTCAGTAATATTACAAGTGGATTTTTAAAATATTACTCTATCAATTCTTCTTTGCTTTTGATGGACTTAGAATGAAGTATGGATATAAATTAGTGTTTAATTGTATAATAAAATAAAATCTAAATATAATGATCACAGGAAAAAGTTAAGAAACTAAATTAAAAATAATATTTTTTTTTCTAAATTTATGTCTTATCATACGGATTTAATGATTTGTTTATAGGAAATTACTTGTAAAGAATCTGGAAAATAAATAAATTTTTTTACTATATATTTATCAAAAATAATCTTGCATAAAAATTGCAAGTAATCTATGCCCAAATTAAAATTTTTACGTAATAATACATATTAAAAAAAAATTATTGAATTTTGTTTGGCAGCAAAAAAATTGTAGGTTTGTCATCAATACTTTTAAATAACAAATTATATTCTTTTATTCTCTATTACTCTATATTTGAAGGAAATATAATATCTTTGGATTATATTAATCCAAAAATTCTTTTTGTATAATCCCAAAAAGTAGATTTTATTCTTTTATTCTCATATAAATAACAAAGTTAATGTCTAAAATATGAAATCCATCGTTATATTTCTTTTACATTTTAAGAATTTTTAATATATAAAATAAATAATAAAAAAATTAAATGAGTACCAATTTTTATAAGTACTCGAGTTTTAAATATTATTAAGTGGTGAAATAAATAAGTAAATAAAAGAAACTTTGAAAAGTACATATCAAATAAAATAATTCAAGCTTTTGATGTAATTAAATTAATCTTCAATGATTAGTATATCATGTGTATTATTTAAAAAAATAAGAATTAGGATAAAATTTTAGTTAAATAAGTTTGATAAGTTAAATAGATCTATTTATCAAAAAAAGAAAGAAATTTTAATGACATGGAATTTCAAGTAGGAGAGAGAAGATTTTTGAGGTGTTAAGTATATTTTAAGGAAAATAGAAAGAGTTGAGTGATATTCTTGTCCTAAATAAAACAAAAATGATATTTGTAGGCAATTTCCCTAACATGGGTGACCATCTAGGGAATTTACTCAAATTAAAGTTGATATATGTTTGACTTTCTCTCTCTATCTCCCTATCTATCTGTCTGTCTGTCTGTCTGTCTATCTATCTATCTATCTATCTATTTATCAATCTATCAACACGAACCCAATATATGTCATTCATCATATTTTAATTTAGGTAATACAGATAAAATTTTGATAGTCAAATAAATTTTAAAATTATAAATCATGTCAGCACGAACTCAATGATATAAAAATTAAAGTTATTAATTATTTTTTCAAAATAACAGTTAGAATAAAAATAGTGAAGTATGCATAGTCTAACTATGATACATGTATATAGTCACGTTCTGTTTAAATTCTAAATTTTTAATTATTTAGGAATATATTAAGCATTATGGAAAGTTGTTTTTCAACCTTACATGTAATTTTAGAGGTTTTGATTAATTTTTATTAATTTTTGCAACGGATAAAATTGAATTATACATAACCAATTATCAGGCTTCATTGATAAAAATTATAAACTATGTCAATCTTGATTTTACAAGAATAAATTTAAAAAATATTGTAGCGATCAAATAAATTTATACGAGTAAAATATGTTCTACATGTAAAGTTTGAAGTAATGAAACATTAAAATTGCCTTTTGAATCTAAGGCGATGAAAATGACTGCACGTAAAAAAAATAATTAACACCATATGTTTCTTCGGAGCCTATTATTCTACTCCTATAATTAACATAATTAAAGCATCAATAATTAAAATGAGTAATATACTTAATAAAATATGAGGTGATATGTTTTTTCATATATAAAAATACTAAACTATTATGATTATTTGACAGTGAATTATATTCACCGCTCCAAAAAATAAAATCTTATTACGTGTTCTTCTTTAATTTCTAATATTAGATAAAAATAATAAATATTTCTTAAATTTTAAAAATAAATAAGAAAAAGAAAAAAAATTTAATGTAAGAAGCAAACAAAAAATAAAATTTATTTACATTAAATTTTTAATTATAATTAATTAATATGAACTGTCATCTAATTAAAGTAGGTAAATAAATTAAATTTAAATAATTTAATATTACTACTATTAATAAGAGTAAAGAAGCAGGCAGCTCTTCGTCAACGTGTCTGCTTCTTCACCTGCTTCAGCTGCTCCGTGATTTTACTATATTGTCCCTAATTAATTATTTTAAGTTATTTATATATAAAAAATAAATAATACTTAATTAAAAGGAGGTAAAATAGACATTTATGATATGTCTGTTTCAGCTGCTTCAATCGTAGTTTTATTATATCACCCCAAATTAATTATTATAAGTCAGCTAGGTAATAAAAAATTAATAATATTTAATAAATAATAAAATAGATATAAATGATAAATCAATTCTTGATGTTTTAAATTAATAGGACATCTTATTTATTCGCAAGTATGTTTGCTCCATGATTTTACTATATTACCCCTAATTAATTATTGTAAGACATTTACATATAAAAAAATTAATAATATTTAATTAAAAAAAAAAAGATAAAATAGACATTTATGACATGTCTATTTCAGTTGCTTTAATCTTAATTTTACTATATCACCCTAATTAATTATTATAAGTCATTTAGGTATTAAAAATTTAATAATATTTAATAAAAATAAAATTGACATAAAATGATAAATTAATTTTTGATGTTTTAAATAAACATGACATCTTATATGAGACTCATTTAATTTTTTTCACAAATATTTTCTCACAGTAATTTTGTTATATCACTTCTAATTAGGTATTATAAGTCATTTAGGACATATCCACTACGCTGCTTCAATCATAAAATTTGGCTGACTCTCGAATATATTTCAGTGCTACATAAATTGAAATAGAAGAAAAAGTATTATAAATCATAATAATTAAAAACTTAAATTATTTTAAGAATATAATTGAATATCAATACCACAACAATTTGGATAAGGAGAGTAACATATATTATTTAAAAATTACATAAAAAATATTATAAATTACAATAGCTAACAATTTAAAATATTTAAAAACATATTAAGAATCTGATTGATTATCTAAATTATATTTGTGTCACATAAATCCGGGATAGTTTTGTCATTTTATAATTTACATGTTTTATTGTTTTAATTTAGTAATTTGTTGATCCAATTGATGTTTTCAAATTTAACATGTTTTAAAAATTTAGTACTTTATTTATTTTAATTTATTTACTTTATTTTGGTAAAATATTATATAATTAAAAATTATGCAAAAAATTAATTATAATTCATAACTATTAACATCTTATAATATTTTAAAAACATATAGTAAAAAATATGATTACTTTTGAAATTATAATAGTGTCACATAAGTTGCGATAAAGCAAGTAACATAAATTATTTGAAGTTACATTAAAAATACTAAAATCACAAAGATTAACAACTTAAAATATTTTATAAAATATATTAGTAAAATAAAAATTGACTGACTCACTAAATTCTAAAATTGGGATAAAGCGAGTAACATAAATTACTAAATTACATAAAAGATACTATAAATCACAATAATTAACAACTTTAATTATTTAAAAATTTATAGTAATAAAAATTTGAGTGACACTTCAAATGCTATTTGAACTATATAAATTTAGATAATGTAAATAATATATATTGGGTCCATGCTGGCACGGGCTACAGTATCCGGTAAACGTAGAGAAAGATATGTATTTACCCTATTTACATGGGAAAACATCTCATTTATGGAAACTTGGCCCACATCTTATTTTATGGAAAATTGGAAAGATTAGTGGGACCCAATAATATTTTATTCTATAACATGATTTGTAATTAAATGAAAAGATAAATTTTTTCTAATACATAATCTGTAATTAAATTGAAAGAGGTGAATTTATTTTGTAAAACTTGGTGCAAGTAACAAAACCTAAAAAGATAAATTTTCTAAACTAGTTGATCAGGTAAAATCCTTTTGGCCATAATAGTAATAAATCCTATTCACACTATAAACTAGTTTTCTTTTGAACATTTTTACCCCTTTCATCTTAAATTTAAAATTCTTTCATTACTTATTTTATTACTCTTTTTCAATACATTGAAAACTATTCCAATACATAAAAATAGATAAATAAACATAATTTTCATAAATATGATTGCATAATGCTTATTGCTTGAAAAGAATAGTCTAGGATAAAAATAATAATATAAAATTAATTAATTATATTCTCATATATCCAAAATCAGTGCCACAAAGTAGTATTAACTGAAATTTTTAATTTAACATTATATATTTATGTATCATATCTACTTAATTATGTGTTTGATCATATAAATAATTTTTATTTTTTTAATCTTTAATTTTAAATTTTATATCTCTTTATTTTATATTGATAAATAGGAGATATAGATATATATCTTAAAACCTATCAATATTTTGAATAACTTTTAGTTTTTTTTTTTTTGAAGTTTGATTCGTAGTTTAGTATTACATAAAATAAGCAATTATCGAAATTTCGAACACAAAAATTTAATTATTTTTTTATGAATTAAGTTGTACAATTTTAATTATACTATAATTTTTATCATGATAATTCAAACAATTTTTTTTTCATTTCAAATCTTTTCTATCTATTTTTAGAAGTAGAGTGGAAAGAAGTCAACATAACATTTGAAAATTTCACATAAAAATTTTCTTAGTTGAAAAAAAAATTACTCTATGTTAATCTTACACTTAAATTATATATAAATGATAAGAAAAATTCATAAAGAAAAGAAAAAAAATTATTTACGAGTTTTAAAACTACAAGTTTGCATAGTTAAATAATATTTAATATAATATGAAAATATTTTAATAAAAACTTAAAACACTTTAGACGTGATAAACATTGACAAGTTATAAAAATCATATAATTTAGAAGTGTCGACTTTAATTAACAATAACCTAAGAGTCATACATTGATGTTGTAGTCTTGCGTCACTATGTTACGCCTATTTGATAACTTAGGAACCATTATTTATATTTTTATTAATATATATGACTTCTAAGTAAGGAACTATATTAATTTTTATGTTTATATAAATTTAAACTACATATTTGAATAGTTTTTTTTTTTTTTTTAAATATAGTTTAAAAATATTTCAATAGTGATAGTCAAAACTCAAATTACATTACAAATGATAGATATCGTCACAAAATAAAAATTATATAGTTCAAAAAAAGTCGATATTGGTTAAACATTAATTCAAGAAAGTTACACATTAATGTTATGGTCTTGCGATCCTACGTACTTTAATTATTATATTTGTTAACTGGTGAATTAAAAATATAATTTTTAACCGGTGAATCATTAATTATATTTGTTATTAATATGAACTTTAACTACGTGATTTTATTTTTATTTGTCAAAAAATCTAACAACATATTTAAATAGTTTAAAAATATAATTAAAAAATATTTCTATAACGATTGTCTAAATTTAAAATTCTTTGGACATGATAGGTATTAACACATTATAAAAATCATAGAGTTCATAATTGTTGACCCTAATAAACATCAACCCAAAATAATCACTCATTATAGCTATTAAGCTAACCATTGTCATAATTTCTTAGTACTCTAAATAAAAATTAGCTATGTCCACATTTAATTGTTTTCACATTTCTTAATAATCTGAAGTAGAAATATTGATTAATTATAATATTTTGTTTGAAATAATTTATTACGGCTACAAGCTGAGGTTACTATTGCTAAATTAACTTTTATCGTGTGAAAAATAATATTTTCACTTACACTAGGCATGTTGTAGGTGAAAATTAAAAAGAATTGAAAGATTGAATAACTGAAATCAAAGATAGGTAAAATTTATCTGCTATTACGTAACATTGATTCTATCACATAAAAAAATTCAAACGTAAACGTCATTTAACTTTAAAAATTGATATATTTGTGACATAAAAATATTCTATCTTTAAAATTTAGAACACAAACATTATTTGACCACAATTTTTGTGTACTATTAAAAAATAACAAATTAAAGGACATATAATAGCTATAATAGCGATTTTATGAAATTGATTTGAGACACATAATAAATACTAATTCTCATAACACTTGATTAGGATAAGCTCGTGTGAGACTTATTAAAATTTTGTTTAGATTTGATATAATTAGTTAATCAAAGTTAATATAATTACTTATTTTTAGAAATTACATTTAAAATTTACAAGCTCTAAAAGTGGATCCAATCGTTAACAACTCTAATGACACTTCAAATACTCTATATGTGAGACAAGGCTATCAATTAATTTTAATCGTGGATATATATATATATGTGTGTGCTTAAGATACTGAAATAGCTGATTATTGGTATCAAATCAATAATAATTCATACAAGCTAAATCTTCTAATTGATAATTAAGTCAAAAAATAATATTTAATTTATTAATTTTTCTCTTTATAAAGAGGTTTTCTGTCCTGACCCGACCCGAGGCCTTGGCCATAATGAGCATCCCAAACCATGAAGGCACGGACACCCTTCTAACTTGTAATCATATACACCATTCATACAAAATTAAGGAAATGCGGAAAAAAATATATAGCGAAACGGAATCATAGTCATAAGCCTGATACAAGTTCAAAAATGGAAAATGAAATCCAACACTATCTAACAACATCTTAAAGCCGTCTGCGAAATCTCTACTACATGACTAATGATAAATGTCTGGAAATAAATAAGCCTTCTGAAATATAGAAGGCTCACCGACTGAACTCTACACTTCAGTCTGAGGAACTCTACTGCTTATTAGGACTCCTAGATTGTGCCTCAGAACCTGAAAGGTAAGAGGGTTTCAATACAGTTGTACTGGTACACAAAAAAATTCAAAATAATGAATTTATACATATAAAATAGATGAGAGCATATTACAAAATATCATGTATGATATGGTTCAAAACACTTGGGCATTTCTTAAATAATCATAAAACTTTCTGTCAATGCAATTTTCTAATCTTTGAATTACTTCTGAGTTAGGTGGCACTCCCCTACAAGTTTGATATTCCACGGGCTATATGAAATCCACCATTGACTCAGCGAGGAAGAACCCAACCCAAGTGTGCCGCAAGGGTTGGAGTGGTACGCCATAGGGCACTAGGCCAGCGTAATATAATATACCCGAATTGGCAAATCACAGTTTTGGACAATGAGTTATTTGAACTCGTGCCTTCTTTGAGGAACCACCTAACATCTGTTTAAGCCCACTTTTATCCTTTTTTGAACATGTGTCATTCTGAAGTCTAAATCATGAAAGTTTGATAAAGTCTGATTTCTCTATTAGTTTGTGTCTGTTATAGCATTGTCTGAATTGATATCGTCATACCAAGACTTGCAAGTTATGTTTTCAGAGACATAATGCAATAAGCATGATCTTTCATTAAAATATAGTTCAGATCACCCAAACATGCAATTTGCATAAGAGATTTCATGTTCTGAAAACATAAGTCAAAGTTATACAAAAATTCTCATTCTTTCAATAGACAAGTGGTGGTCATGTAATCTTTAACAAACCATGCAATTCTTTTCATTATATGATTATGTTCAACATCCATCACATAAACAACCCTCTTTTTTTAAATCAAAATCATAATCCAAATATAACATTACTCAAGACATTTTATATCATGCTTTTCAAGATGCATTCAAAACAATTCATAGCATATCATAAGTAAAGAAAAATCATAACAAGAGCGGGATTTTTCATGAGTCATGCTCTCAATTCAATCATCAACCTTAAAACACATGCTTAAATATATATATATAATTTCAAATCAATTTGGGGAAAGGCCTAAAGACCAAAATAATTCCATCAAATATTCTAAAACATGATTATATTCATAAATCCAAAACTCATTCCTTAAAATCATGATTTTTAAATCTTGTACATAATTAAAATAAGATTTCTAGGCCCATGAGATTTTAGGAAAACCCCGTGTACCTCAAAGTAGGAAATTAGTGACTGATTCTTAAAGCCTATGGTTTAGGAATTCCAAATCTTCAATCAATTTTGAAAATCCACGGTTGAATCTTGAGTTATTTGGGTTTTTAGTTTTAAACCCTTGGGAGTGCTTTTGAGTAATTTGATGAAAGATAGGCTTATGTTGCTAAAAAAACGCCCTAAATCTCTTGTTTTCACGGCTTGGTATGCGGGCAAAAGACTAGACTGCCCCTTTGGATTTTTAAAATTCGCAACAGGTACGCCGTGTAAGGCTTCACCGCGTCGTGGCGATGGGTTCATCGCTATACCCATCGCGACACAGTCTAATTGCGTCGAGCTACTAGTTTTGACAAATGTGGATCTAGGGTTCACCATGACGTGGTGCTATCGCTGTGACCCTATGGAAATTGACAATTGCGGATTAAGAATGTCTTGTCCATCGAGAATACTGAGTACTAAAATCACTCTAACTTTTTCACCGAGTGTCCATTTTGGATGAATCTTATATCAACAAAAAGCTCATTCAATTTGTCAAATGATAAAATATCGAAATTAGGGAAATTATATATATATATATATATATATATATATATATACATATAGTTTAAACTTTACTCACTTTGGAAGTCAAAAAATGGGACTAAGTATCTTTGACACTAAAAAACACTTACTAGTCTTTACTCTAAGAGCATATTACCAAAAGCTAACGCATGGACGATTTTTTGGGGTGTTACATTATCTCCCCCTTGGGATCATTCATCCCGGAATGATGACGCGGAATACAGACAAGTATAATTTAAAGTATACTAAGACCATAAAAGAATAAATCAAGGGTTGTACCTTCCATTTCGTTATTCACCTGATCAAATAGATTTGGTTATCTATCTCGCATGTTATCTTCTGATTCCCAAGTTGCTTCTTCAACTTTCTTATTTTTCCATAACACTTTAACCGAATTTATCTCCTTACTCCTCAACTTTCTAACTTGACGATCTAATATTGCAATAGGTTCCTTTTCATAAGGTTCCTCTTCATAGGATAAGGAGTTTGTCACTTTGATATCTTCTACAGACAACACTAAAGAATGGTCTCCAATACATTTTTTCAATATGGTTATATGAAATACTGGATGAACAGAACCCAGATCTGCAGGAAACTCTAACTCATACGCAACTGCACCTATCCTTTTCAAAATCTGATATGGTCTTATATAGCGAGGACTCAGTTTACCTTTCTTCCCGAATCGCATGACTCCTTTCATAGGAGAAACCTTGAGAAACACCCAATCACCAACCTCAAATTCTAAATCTCTTCTCCTAACATCAACGTAGGACTTCTGATGACTCTGAGATGTCTTAATTCGTTCTCTAATAATTTTCACATCCTCTATCGCCTGATGAAAAAGATCAGGCCCAAACAACCGCATCTCGCCTACTTCATACCATCCTATCGGTGACCTACATCTTCTCCCATACAATGACTCAAACGGAGCCATCTTAATATTGGCATAATAGCTGTTATTACAAGCAAACTCTATCAATGGAAATTGATCTAACCAACTACCTTTGAAGTCAATTACGCAGGCCATCAACATATCCTCAAGGGTCTGAATGGTATGCTCAGCTTGCCCATCAGTCTGAGAATGGAACGCAGTACTTAGGTTCACTTAAACCCCTCTGAAAAAACCTCCAAAACTGTGAAGAAAATTGCATACCTCGGTCAGATATGATGAATACAGGTGCTCCATGCAAATGAACTATTTCCTCAACGTAAAGTTTGGCATAATCGTCTCTCGAATAGTTAGTTCTAACAGGTAGAAAATGAGTAGACTTGGTTAGCCGGTCTACAATTACCCAAATAGAATCATACTGATTTCAGGACCTCAACAGTCCCGTAATAAAGTCCATGTTGATCATCTCCCACTTTCACAAGGGCAAGGCTATCTCTTGGGAAGTACCACCTGGCCTTATATGCTCTACATTAACTTGTTGGCAGTTCAAACACTTGGAAACAAAATTAGCCACATCACCCTTCATATTATTCCACCAGTATATAGCTTTTAGATTATGATACATCTTAGTAGAACCTGGGTGAACAACATACCTCGAAGTGTGAGATTTTTCAAGGATTCTCTTTCACAACCCATCTACATCAGGCATACATAGTCTACCCTGATATCTCAAAATCCCCTCATCACTAATTTTAAAAGATATCACTTTCTGTTGACCCACATCTTTCTTGATCTGCATCAAGATGGGGTCTTCAACCTGCTTCTCTTTAACTTCAGCACAAAGGGAAGATTTAGCTACCTCATGAACAACCACTCCCCCATCTTCAGAATCCAAGAGTTGTACCCATAGATTCGTAAGCCAGTGAATATCCTTCACCATCTCCCTCTTCCCTTCTCAACATGAGTAAGACTGCTCATGGATAACCTGCTGAGAGCGTCTGCTACTAAATTCGCCTTGCCCGGATGATAGTGCAAACTCATGTCATAGTCCTTCAAAAACTCCAACCAACGTCTTTGCCTGAGGTTTAATTCTTTCTGCGAGAAAACATACTATAAGCTCTTGTGGTCAGTAAATATATCAGCATGCACCCTATAAAGATAATGCAGCTAGATTTTAAGCGCAAACACCACAACCACTAGCTCCAAGTTGTGGGTGGGGTAGTTCCGCTCATGCACCTTTAGTTGACTTGATGCATAAGTTACTACCTTACTGTGCTGCATGAGAACACACCCAAGTCCCACTCAGGATGAATCACAGTACACAACAACACCTTCTGTTCCTTCTGGAAGGTTTAAAATAGGAGCAGTTGTCAGGTTGTCTTTCAACTTCTCAAAACTATTCTCACAAAAGTCGGACTACATAAACTTCACCTTTTTCTGAGTCAACTTTGTTAGTGGTGCAGCTATGGAAGAAAAACTCTCTGCAAACCTTTTGTAATACCCTGCAAAACCCAAGAATCTCCGAATATAGGTTGGAGTCGTGGGTCTAGGCGATTTTGCCTCAACCTTTTGGGGACCAACCTTAACACCGTCACTAGATACAATATGCCCCAGGAAAACAATAGCATTAAGCCAAAATTCACACTTAGAAAATTTTGCATACAACTTATGATCTTTGAGAGTCTGAAGGATAATTCGGAGGTGCTTGGCATGATCCTCCTCACTCTTAGAATAAATCAAAATATCATTAATAAAAACTATGACAAACAAGTACAGAAACTGATAGAAGACCCTATTCATTAGATCCATGAAAGCTGCAGGGGCATTGGTTAACCCGAAGGATATAACTAAGAATTCGTAACGACTGTATCTAGTTTGAAAAGCTGTTTTGGGAATGTATGACTCTCTAACTTTCAACGGATAGTATCCCGAACAAAGGTTTATCTTTGAAAAATATCTAGCACCCTGAAGTTGGTCAAAGAGATCATCAATCCTAGAAAGAGGATATTTATTTTTAACAGTGACTTTGTTCAGCTGGCAGTAATCTATGCACATACGTAGGGAACCATCTTTCTTTCATACAAAAAGTACAGGTGTACCTCATGGACAAACACTAGGGCAGATAAAACCATTGTCTAACAGCTCTACAAATTATTTTTTTAATTCTTTTAGTTCTGTAGGGGACATTCTATATGTTGAAATAGAGATGGGACAGGTATCTGACAATAAATTACTACCAAAATCTACCTCCCTATCAGGTGGCATTCCTGGGAGATCATCTGGAAAGACTTCTAAAAATTCATTTACCACGGGGACTGACTGGAGAGAAGGAATTTTGGTATTTGAATCTTTAACCCTAATAAGATGGTACAAATAACCTTTGGAAATAAGTTTACGGGCTCTGAGGTAAGATATAAAGTTCTCTCTAGGTGCTAAAGAATGCCCCTCCAATTCTATCACCGGTTTATTCGGAAAAGAAAAGGTGACTCTTTGGGTTCTACAGTTTAACGTGGCATAGCACAAATGAAGTCAGTCCATCCCTAGGATAGCATCAAAATCAATCGTATCAAGCTCTACGAGGTCTGCCACAGTATCCCGACTAAAAATAGATACAACACAATTTTTATACACTCTCCCAGCCATAACAGAGTCACCCACAAGAGTGAAAACAAAGAAAGGTTTTGAAATTACTTCAGGCTTAAACCCAAAACCAATAGCCGCATAACGGGTCACATAAGACAAGGTTAGACCTGAGACCAAGTAGAACATAAACATCACGGGAAAAGATGTGTAATGTACTGGTAACTACATCTGGTGAGGCTTCCACCTCTTGGCGGTTGGACAAAGCATACAGCTGGTTGCGACTACTCCTGGCAACTGAAGTGGCGCCCTTCTGAGGCGGTAGTGGTGCAGAAGAGTTTGTTTGAGACTTAGCACCCCCAACATTCCTTCTACTAGAAGGACAATCTCTTCGGAGTGACCCGACTGACCACATGAATAGCAAACCATTGAACCCAGCTGACACCTCTCTGGATGATACTTACAGCAAGTCTCACACCGCAGAAATGTTCGATGCTGCTGAGCCACACCGCCCTATGACTGGGTATCTTGTGCTTTGGAGCCATGATTAGTTTGGAAACTATGAGGTCATTGGTATACTGGAGGTATGGGCGCTGGGGCGCTGACTGTAGACTGAGCATTACCCTAATTCTTCTTTTTCTGCCATTTATTTCCCCAATTACCACTCTGTGGCTGACTATGGTTCTGATATGCTATTCTGGCTCTCTTTGCCTGCCTGTCCTTCTCCCTAGATTCTATGATCTTATTTTTCTTCTCCTCTACCTACTGCATGTGGACTGACAGTCTAGTAAAGTCCATGTCCCTATTCAACATTATTCCCTGACATTCAAGCATTAAGTCATCTGAAAGTCCGGATGCAAATTTCCTCATTCGGGATCTCATATTACCAGCCATATCTGGTGCCTAATGGGCTAGTTAGTTGAACTTTAGAGTGTACTCTTGGACACTCATTTTTCTCTACTTTAGATTTTTAAACTTCTCAGATTTGGCTTCCTTCAATTCTAGAGGAAAGAACCGATCAAGGAAGGCTTCCACGAACTCACTCCAAACTGTAGGCTCAGCACTCTCACCCTTTGCATCCTCCCACTCGTTATACCATTGGTTAGATACATCCTTAAGCTGGTATGCTGCTAATTCAACCCCTTCCACATGGTCTACATGCATCACCCTGAAAATCTTCTCCATTTCATCCACAAACTCTTATGGATCCTTTTCTACCTTGGTGCCTAAAAATTTAGGTGGGTTCATTATCATGAACTGACCCACCCTAGTAGCCTCAAATGTAATAGGTGTAGACCCAACATCCTCCGACCGTTGAGTCTGGGTGGATACCAACTATGCAAGCATGTGAATAGAATGCCTGAATTCTGCACTAGACACCTCTCTCTCATGAGGCTAAGTGCGGTTAGTCCACGTCCGAGGAGCTCTAGGTGCCCTAGGTGGGCTGGTCTAAGTATGTGGGACTCCCGGAGTAACATCAATCTCTGGAGTCTGAGCTCTATTTCGGGTCCTTATCCTATGATTGGGATAAACCTCATCTGTCTGTGCATTCTGATCGATAGTGCGACGGGGAGGCATGCTTGTTTTTCTGAAATACAAGAGATCATTGATTAAGGGACAACTCCGACTCTGAAGCACGAACTAAACCACAAAGAACAGAAACATTCCTAAATACCTAGTAGCCTCCTGCTTATAAACGTGGCGTGCTACACATCCATAAATAAGATTCTACCCGATACGATTTTGCAGACACCCGGGGACTATGAATTGTGCTTTGATACCAAGTTTGCCACGACTCAAACTGAGGCCCTGGCCGTGACGAGCATCCCAAACCATGAAGGCCCAAACGCCCTTCTAACTTGTAATCATATACACCATTCATACAAAATTAAGAAAATGCAGAAAAAATATAAAGTAAAATAGAATTGTGGTCATAAGTTTGATACAAGTTTAAAAATGGAAAATAAAATCCAAAACCATCTAACAACATTTGAAAACCATCTGCGAAATCTCTACTATATGACTAATGATAAATGTCTGGAAATAAATAGGCCTTCTAAAATATAGAAGGCTCACCGACTGAACTCTGCACTTCCATCTGAGGAACTCTACTGCTTATCAGGACCCCTAGATTGTGCCTCAGAACCTGGAAGATGGGGTGGGGGGGTCAATACAGTTGTACTGGTACACGAAGAAATCCAAAATAAAGAATTTATACATATAAAATAGATGAGAGAAGATTACAAAATATCATGTATGATATGGTTCAAAACACTTAGGCATTTCTTGAATAATCATAAAACTTTTTGTCAATGCAGTTTTCTGATCTTTGAATTATTTCTGAGTTAGGTGGCACTCCCCTACAAGTCTGATATTCCACGGGCTATATGGAATCCGCCATTGACTCGGCGGGGAAGTCCCCAGCCCAAGTGTGCCGCAAGGGTTAGAGTGGTCTGAGTCTGATACGCCACAGGGCACTAGGCTAGCGTAATATAATATACCTGGATCGCCAAATCACGGTTTTAGGCAATGAGTTGTCTGAACTTGTGCCTTCTTCGGGGAACCACCTAACATCTCTTTAAGCCCGCTTTTATCCTTTTCTGAACATATATCATTCTGAAGTCTAAATCATGAAAGTCTGATTTCTATATTAGTTTGTGTCTGTTATGACATTGTCTGAATTGGTCTTATCATACCAAGACTTGCAAGTCATGTTTTCGGAGCCATAATGCAATAAGCATGATCTTTCATTAAAATATAGTTCAGACCACCCAAACATGCAATTTGCATAAGAGATTTCATGTTCCGAAAACATAAGTCAAAGCTATACAAAAATTCTCATTCTTTCAATAGACAAGTGGTGGTCATGTAATCTTTAACAAGCCAGACAATTCTTTTCATTATATGATTATGTTCAACATCCATCACATAAACAACCCTCTCTTTTGAAATCAAAATCATAATCCAAATATAACATTGCTCAAGACATTTCATATCATGCTTTTCAAGATGCATTCAAAGCAATTCATAGAATATCATAAGTAAAGGAAAATCATAACAAGAGAGGGATTTTTCATAAGTCATGCTCTCAATTCAATCATCAACCTTAACACACATGCTTAAATATATATACATATATATATATATATATATATAATTTAAATCAATTTGGGGAAAGGCCTAAAGACCAAAACAATTCCATCAAATATTCTAAAACATGATTATATTCATAAATCCAAAACCCATTTCTTAAAATCATGATTTCTAAACCTTCTACATAATTAAAATAAGATTTCTGTGCCCATGAGATTTTAGGAAAATCCCGCATACCTCAAAGTAGGAAATTAGTGACTGATTCTTGAAGCCTAAGGTTTGGGAGTTCCAAATCTTCAATCAATTTCGAAAACCTACGGTTGAATCTTGAGTTATTTGGGTTGTTAGTTTGAAACCCTTGGGAGTGCTCTTGAGTAATTTGATGAAAGATAGGCTTATGTTGCTAAAAAACGCCCTAAATCTCTTGTTTTCACGACTCGGTATGCGGGTAAAAGACTAGACTGCCACTTTGGATTTTTAAAATTCGCAACAGGTATGCCGTGTAAGGCTTCACCGCATCGTGGCGATGGGTTCATCGCTATACCCATCGCGACGCGGTCTAATCACGTCGAGCTACTGGTTTTGACAAATATGGATCTAGGGTTCACCGCAATGCGGTGCTATCGCGGTGAACCTCTGGAAATTGACAATTGCGGATTAAGGGCTTGGCGCGAGGCGATGGCTTGTCCATTGAGAATACTAAGTACTAAAATCGCTCTAACTTCTTCACCGAGTGTCCGTTTCGGACGAATCTTATATCGATGGAAAGCTCATTCAATTTTTCACATGATAAAATGTCGAAATTAGAGAAATTATATATATTTATTGTTTAAACTTTACTCACTTTGGAAGTTAAAAAATGAGACTAAGTCTCTTTGACACTAAAAAAACTTTCTAGTCTTTAACTCTAAGAGCATATTACCAAGAGTTAACGCATGGACGATTTTGCTGGGTGTTACATTTTATTTCATTCAAAAATTGACTATAATTTCTTACATAGATTTCATTTTAAAATATTGAACTTCTATCGACGCCATTGTAATAAAAGTATTATTATGGAACAAGCATAACGTAACACTTAGTGAAATTAATTTGTTTAAAATTAATATGATTAGTTGATTAAAAGCAATTAAATTTAATTGTCCATTTTTCTAGATATAAATTATTGTATAGCTACACTTTTATAATTATTATGTTCAGTTATTAATCCTTGTTCAACTAACAATAATTACATTTGCAGTAATTATTAGTTAATTTAATTTAATAATAGACCATAAAGTATTATTCCAATAAATAATGTTTGAGAGTCATAACAATTATCAAAATATCTTATCAAGATAAAACTGAAGTTCAAACGCAGTAAAATTTTATTTAAATCGACTACAATTAGTTAATTAAAAATAACTGCATTATAATCACTGATCTATTTAAATTACATTTCAAATTTACTTGTAAGACTTGGTAAGATTGTATCAAATTAAATCAAATGATTAAAAATCTAATTTAATTAGATCGGCAAATATATTATTGTGATGAAACTTAGTGTTTGATATTATGATAAAAAAATTTAATCTCTATGCAGACACAATATAAATCTAGTATTGTATTTTGTAATCTTTTTTCAAAGAAGTTTATTTGACCTAGTTAACAACAACCTAGGAGAGTACTAAAAAATTAATATTGTAGTTTTTGTGCCCTTATTTTATGCCAATTTGACAACTTATGAATCATTACTTATATTTTCTATTAATATGAGCTCTAAATAAGTAATTTTATAAATTATTATGTTTGAATAAAATTTAAACTATATATTTATTTTTTTATAAATATAAATTTTAAATATTTCAATAGCAACACTCCAAATTCAAAATACTTTAGTTATGATAGACATTGACATATTATAGAAATCACGAAAATTATACAATTCATAAGTGTCGACCCTAATTATGAAAATAAAGCTACATATGCTATAATATGAAAATCTTACACCTATACTTTCCGTAATATTATACCTATTTTTTAAACATTTAAAAAAATTATGTATAAAACAATTTTAAAGTGAAAGAATAAAATAAAATATTACATTTAAATAAAATTACAAATAACTTAAGTATTTAAAGTGAAAAAAAATTATTACTAATAGTTGGTTTATCCTATTAAATAAATTATATCATTTCATATCACACTCATTAGACACAAAAAAATTATTTTATAAAATAAATAAATTATACATTTGCTAACTTTTTATTTTAAATTATTTCCAAATTAAAAATAAAAGAAAAAAATAACAATTTAGCCTCTTTCATCAATTTCTCTCCGAATTAAAAGGTGTCGCATGAATATTTAGCCTCTTTCATCATTCGTTTTTTTATATTACTATTTTAATTTTTACTTTTTAATCTTAATTTTTTATTTTACATTATTTATGTTCCATTTCCTTTCTTTTTATTTGTCAATCATTACTTCTTGTAATTTTATGACATGCCACGTATTTTTATTATTATTTATTTACTTATTCATTCATCTAGCATAACTGATTAACTACACTGTTATTTTTATTATTGAATTAAAATGGAATTTTATTGTTGAACAAGGTTATAGATTCACATTTTCTTTTATTTTGAATTAAATTATGTGGGTCATTAAAAATTATCGAAAAACATGAATCAATTATTTTTATAATATTAGTTATAAATATATATATATATATTTATTTATTTATTAATATATTTTTAATAAATAATATATGTATCTTGAATATCAATTTAGTATTATTTATAAGGGTTAGTTGCTATCAAATACGAGTCTTACTTTAAACATGGTGGACATCAACACATTATAGAAATCATAAAACTCATATAGTTCATGTGTGTCAATCTAGTTAACAACAATCCTAAAAAGTCTTCCGCTAATGTTGTGAGGGGCTTAGGCTCTCGTGTTACGCCAATTTGATAACTTGTGAATTATCATTTATGTATGCTATTAATATGACCTCTAATTATTAATTATTTTTAAATTATTTTTATAGTAGTGGTGTCCGAGCCAACTAGCAATAAATTTAAACTATATATTTAAATAATTTGAATAATAACAACAATCAAAATTTCAAACACACTTTAAACATAATAGACATCGACACATTATAGAATCCTAAAAATTATACAGTTCACATGTGTTGACCCTAGTTAATAATAACTCAAGATATCAAGACGCTTTAATGTTATAGCCTTAGATCCTTAGGTTATGCTGATTTGATAATTTGTGAATCATTACTGATAATTTTTATGAATATGTCCTTTAATTAAGCAATTTAATTAAATATTATATTTAAATAAATTTAAATTTTATTTCGATAATTTTTAAATATAATTTCAAAATATATCAATATCGACAGTCGAAATTCAAAACACTTTAAACATGATAGACAACAGCATATTATAAAAATCATATAGTTTATATATTTTGATCCTAATTAACAGCAACTCATGAGAGTTATGCATTGATGTTGTCGTCTTACGTCCTTATGTTACGTCGATTTTATAATTTGTAAATTATAATTTATATTTGTTATTAATATGATCTCTAATTAAGTAATATTATATTTAAATAAAACTTAAGCTATATATTTAGAGAAATTTTAAATATAATTTAATATGTTTTATGAATAACATTCAAAATTTAAATCATTATACACATAATAAATATTGAC
Source organism: Capsicum annuum (assembly GCF_002878395.1). NCBI lineage: Eukaryota > Viridiplantae > Streptophyta > Magnoliopsida > Solanales > Solanaceae > Capsicum > Capsicum annuum. Next base: position 61,135 of record NW_025891607.1, read on the forward strand.
ATATTATAGAAATTGTGAAAATCAGAAAATTTATATTTTTGGACCCTAGTTAACAACTAAAGATATCAAGACACATTATTGTTGTATTTTGTACCTCTATATTACGGTAATTTGATAACTTGTGAATCTTACTTATATTCACTATTGATATATCCTCTAATTAAATAGTTTTAATTAATTATTATATTTTAATAAATTTAAACTATATTTAAATACTTTATAAGTCTAATTTGAAAATATTTCAATAATAATAATAATTAAATAAATTTCTGTGATAAATTCATAATTTAGTTAACCATCGATGACCTTTATCCAAAAATATTTTACAGAATTATGATCAATATATAATAAAATTAGTTTTAAATTTCTATAAAAAAAAAAGACTAAAGAGAAATTGAGGGAGAAAGACAAAAGGGAGGGTGTGATTGGATAGAAGGTGAAATTAAGATGGATCTCCCATTTTAAAGTTCAATAAATATTCCTCTTTCATATTTAATGATAGTCATAATTTATTCAACATAAATTTTAGTTACATTTAACTTCTTGAATTTAGAAGATAGTAAAGGTTTATTTATTTTTTTGATGGAAATATTAGTATAGTCTTTATACATTTATGGCCATTTTGGGCTAAAAAATTATGGCAAAAATGTGTACTCTAATTAAATAATTTTATTAATTATTATATTTAAATATATTTAAATTAAATTTAAATAAATTTTTAATTTTTTAAGTCTAATTTGAAAATATTTCAATATTAGTAATCAAAATTTAAAATACTTTAAATATAATAAGCACTGACACATTTATTATTGTGATAAGTTCAAAATAGTTAATCATAGATGAACTTTTTCTAAAAATATTTTAACGGATTATGACCAATATATTAATAATCATTGATGAACTTTTATTAAAAATATTTTAAATAATTATGATCAATGTAGTAATAAAACTAGTTTTAAATTTTGATTTAAAAAAAAGACTAAATTGAAGATTAAGGGAGAAGGATGAAAAATGCAATGAAGTTAGGTGGGTCCCACATACTAAAGTTAATTTAATAATTTTTCTTCACATTTAATGATAAAAATAACTTATCCCACATAAATTTTAGTTGCATTTAATATTAAAATTTACTTCTTTTTTATTTAAGGAAAAGGATTTGTATGATCTTTGTACATTTATGACCATTTTATGGCAAAAAAATTATGGCCATTTAGCAACTCTCGTTTATTTAATGATAATAAATTAACATGTTGAAATCTCTCTCTCTTTTCTAACACAGAGAATATATATATATATATATATATATATATATATATATATAT